>NC_087397.1:14157500-14197500 GCF_031307605.1 Tribolium castaneum
AAAATAAGCTTCATTTTTCCTTATTAAAAGTATTAACATTATTATTACTTTTGTTACTATTACTATTACTATTATTATTATTATTATTATTATTATTATTATTATTGTTATTATTATTATTATTATTTTTATTATTATTATTAAAAAATTATATTAAACAGACAGAAAACGTCGTATTCTGACACAAAAAAACGAATTACGTTATAGACTTGACGAGAACGGCGTATCTCGGACTCTTATAGGACTCTTATAGGGTCAAAAAGTATCAGTTTGAATTAAAACAAATTATTTTTGTTGACTCTCAGTCTGAATTGTTTATCAGTTCAAACAAAAACGGCTTATTTTAGACGATCTTTTGCTTTGAACAAGAAAACTTATATCGAACAGACTAAAAACGTATTAATCTGGCATAAAAAAGCAATTTATGTATCACTTTGGATAAAGGCAGCTAATCCTATTCGTTTCATTGCTCAAAATAGACAAAATTGTTAATAAATCTAACAAAAACGCTGTATTCTAGCACAAAATACTAATTACATTATAGTTTCGACGAGAATAGCTTATTTGGAATGACTCTATGCTTTCAAACGAGTAAATTTTTATTAAACAGATGCCAAACATCATGTTTTGTCCTATAAAGGCATTTTATATTGCAGTTTGTATTAAAACAAAATATTTTCGTTGATTCTTTGTTCGAAGCAGCAAACCTAACATTAAAGAATCTGAAAACTTTGTATTCGGACACAAAACACCGAATTTTGGATCAGTTTAGACAAAATCGGTTGATTTTCGACAATATTTTGCTTTGAACAAGAAAACTTATATCAAACTGACTAAAAACGTCTTATTTTAGCACAAAACAAAAGATTTGCGTTATAGTCTTAACGAGAGCTGTTAATTTCAAACGGTTCTATGCTTTGAAACGAGTAAACTTTCACTGAACAGAGGAAAAACATCTTATTTCGCCTTTTAAAAACGATTCATGCCACAGTTAGGATAAAAACCAATTATTTTCGTTAATTCATTGTTACAAACAAGAAACCTTACATCAAAGTAACTGAAAACCCCTTATTCAGGCACAGAAATTCGAATTACGTTTCAGTCTGGACAAAAACTGCTTACTTTAGACGATCCTTTGTTTTGAATACAAAAACTTACATTAAAAAGATTAAAAACGCCTTATTCTGGCTCAAAACTGCAAATTATGTATTACTTTGGATAAAAGCAGTTTATCCTGATTACTCCTTTGCTTAGAATAGAGCAAACTTGTATAAAACTTAATGAAAACTTTAAATTTCGTCTCAAAGAAATAATTTACGTTATAGTTTTGACCAGAACTGTTAATTTCAAACGATTTTATGCCCCCAAACGAGAAAACTTTCACTAAACAGATGCCAAACGTCTTAGTTCGTTTTATAAAAACGACATGTTACAGTTTAAACAAAAACAAATTATTTTCGTTGTTGTGTCAAAATAATTTATTGCGAATGATTCAATGGAGCGAAACGAGTAAACTTTTATAGGACAGATGCAAAATACCATATTACCACATAAATCGTTATTTTAAAGCAAAGTATTAGCTTTTGCACTTGTTCAATTAAAGTTTGCTTACTTCGAAGTATGTAATCGTCGGAAATAATTTTTTTTTGTCAAAACTATAACGTAATTTGTTCTTTTGAGCTTGAATATAGAGTTTTCATTACGTTTTATAGTAGTTTACTCTACTCTAAGCATAGAATCAAACAGAGTAATCCGCTTTTGTTAAAGCTGATACATAATTTGCTCTTATTTTCGAGAATAAGACGTTTTTAATATGTTTGATAAAATTTTTTTTGTTTATAGCAAGGAATCGTTTAAAATAAGCTGTATTTGCCTAAACTTATACGTAATTCGATATTTGTGCATGGATACGAAGTTGTCAGTTTCTTTGACGTGAAATTTCTTGTTGCAAAAGGTAATAATTTGCTTTAAAACGCTTTATATGGTAATATGTGGTTTTGCATCTGCCCCATAAAAGTTCATTAGTTTCGAATCATAAAATCGTTTGAAATAAACAGTGCTGGTCAAAACTATAACGTAATTTATTTCTTTGAGACGAAATTTAAAGTTTTCATTAAGTTTTATACAAGTTTTCTCTATTCTAAGTAAAGGAGTAATCAGGATAAATTGCTTTTATCTAGAGTAATATATAATTTGCAGTTTTCAGCCAGAATAAGACGTTTTTAATCTTTTTAATGTAAGTTTTTGTATTCAAAACAAAGGATCGTCTAAAGTAAGCAGTTTTTGTTCAGACTGAAACGTAATTCGAATTTCTGTGCCTGAATAAGGGGTTTTCAGTTACTTTGATGTAAGGTTTCTTGTTTGTAACAATGAATTAACGAAAATAATTGGTTTTTATCCAAACTGTGGCATGAATCGTTTTTAAAAGGCGAAATAAAATGTTTTTCCTCTGTTCAGTGAAAGTTTACTCGTTTCAATGCATAGAACCGTTTGAAATTAACAGCTCTCGTTAAGATTATAAAGCAAATCTTTTGTTTTGTGCTAAAATAATACGTTTTTAGTCAGTTTGATATAAGTTTTCTTGTTCAAAGCAAAATATTGTCGAAATTCAACCGTTTTTGTCTAAACTGATACAAAATTCGGTGGTTTGTGTCCGAATACAAAGTTTTCAGATTCTTAATTGTTAGGTTTGTTGCTTCTAACAAAGGATCAACGAAAATATTTTGTTTTAATACAAACTGCAAGATAAAATGTCTTTATAGAACAAAACATGATGTTTGGCATCTGTTTAATAAAAATTTACTCGTTTGGAAGCATAGAATCATTCCAAATAAGGTAATTTGCATTTTTCATGTAGGACTAACCATAAGCGAGATGTAAGTTTGAAAATAATTAATATTTAAAAAAAAAGTGCTTTAACAGAAAATGTCTTGTGATTTAAAATACACTTAATTTAATGGGTCCAATACTTTATTAGAAGAAAAAGGAGGTGACATAAAAGTCACTGAAGTCTTCAGAGTCGATTTTAAATGCTGCATTTTGGTCTTTGTCTCAAACATTGAAAACTGAATTACATTTTTGTTCAGTAACAGTTACAGATTTCTTATTGGTTTTTTGCTTATATCTCGAAAACAGTTACTCCTATCAATTTTTATCTTTTTTTCAAAATTCAAGCTGATAAAATTTCCTACAAAATAGTTATTTGCATTTTTCTTGTAGGACCAACCATAAGCGAGTTATAGAGTTGGATATAAATAATCTTTGACAAAAATTTGCTTTAAAATAAAATGTTTGAAAAACCGAAATTAAACTAAATTAATTAAGACTAACACTTTAGTAGAGGAAAAAGGATAAGACATAAAAGTCACCAAAGTCTTGAGAGTCGTTTTTAGTCGTCATATTAATAACAATAACATTAATAATAATAGTAATAGTACTAAATTTGCTTATATGCAAGCGCTTTATTAAGGTAACAGTTTTTTGGTTTCTTGCTTATATCTCGAAAACAGTTACTCCTATCAATTTTTATCTTTTTACTAAAATTAAAGCTGATAAAATTTCCTACAAAATAATTATTTGCATTTTTCTTGTAGGACCAAGTATAAGCGAGTTATAAAGATGGATATAAATAATATTTAACAAAAATTTGCTTTAAAATAAAATGTTTGAAATACTGAAGTTAAACTAAATTAATTGTGTCTAACACTTTAGTAGAGGAAAAAGGAGAAGACATAAAAGTCACTAAAGGTTGCAGAGTCGTCTTTAATCGTCATACTAATAACAATAACATTAATAATAATAATACTAATAGTACTAAATTTGCTTGTATGCAAACGCTTAATTAAGGTGACAGTTTTTTGGTTTCTTGCTTATATCTCGAAAACAGTTACTCCTATCAATTTTTATCATTTTACTAAAATTAAAGCTGATAAAATTTCCTACAAAATAGTATCTTGCATTTTTCATATAGGACTAACCATAAGCGAGATATAAGTTTGAAATTAATCAATATTTAAAAAAAAGTGCTTTAACAAAAAATGTCTTGTGATTTAAAATACACTGAATTTATTGGGTCCAATACTTTATTAGAAAAAAAAAGAGGTGACTTAAAAGTCACTGAAGTCTTCAGAGTCGTTTTTAAATGCTGCATTTTCATCTACGTCTCAAACATTGAAAACTGAATTACATTTTTGTTCAGTAACTGTTACAGTTTTCACTTTGGTTTTTTGCTTATATCTCGAAAACAGTTACTCCTATAAATTTTTATCTTTTCTTCAAAATTAAAGCTGATAAAATTTCCTACAAAATAGTTTTTAGCATTTTTTTTGTAGGACCAACCATAAGCGAGTTATAGAGTTGGATATAAATAATCTTTAACAAAAATTAGCTTTAAAATAAAATGTTTGAAAAACCGAAATTAAACTAAATTAATTGGGTCTAACACTTTAGTAGAGGAAAAAGGAGAAGACATAAAAGTCACTAAATGTTTCAGAGTCGTCTTTAGTCGTCATATTAACAACAATAACATTAATAATAATAATACTAATAGAACTAAATTTGCTTATATGCAAACGCTTAATTATGGTAACAGTTTTTTGGTTTCTTGCTTATATCTCGAAAACAGTTACCCCTATCAATTTTTATCTCTTTTTCAAAATTAAAGCTGATAAAATTTCCTACAAAATAGTTATTTGCATTTTTTTGTAGGACCAACCATAAGCGAGTTAGAGAGTTGGATTTAAATAATCTTTAACAAAAATTTGCTTTAAAATAAAATGTTTAAAAAACCGATATTAAACCAAATTAATTGGGTCTAACACTTTAGTAGAGGAAAAAGGAGAAGACATAAAAGTCACCAAAGTCTTCAGAGTTGTTTTTGGTACTAAATTTGCTTATATGCAAGCGCTTAATTAAGGTAACAGTTTTTTGGTTTCTTGCTTATATCTCGAAAACAGTTACTCCTATTAATTTTTCTCTTTTTACTAAAATTAAAGCTGATAAAGTTTCCTACAAAATAGTAATTTGCATTTTTCATGTAGGACTAACCATAAGCGAGATGTAAGTTTGAAAATAATTAATATTTAAAAAAAAAGTGCTTTAACAGAAAATGTCTTGTGATTTAAAATACACTTAATTTAATGGGTCCAATACTTTATTAGAAGAAAAAGGAGGTGACATAAAAGTCACTGAAGTCTTCAGAGTCGATTTTAAATGCTGCATTTTGGTCTTTGTCTCAAACATTGAAAACTGAATTACATTTTTGTTCAGTAACAGTTACAGATTTCTTATTGGTTTTTTGCTTATATCTCGAAAACAGTTACTCCTATCAATTTTTATCTTTTTTTCAAAATTCAAGCTGATAAAATTTCCTACAAAATAGTTATTTGCATTTTTCTTGTAGGACCAACCATAAGCGAGTTATAGAGTTGGATATAAATAATCTTTAACAAAAATTTGCTTTAAAATAAAATGTTTGAAAAACCGAAATTAAACTAAATTAATTAAGACTAACACTTTAGTAGAGGAAAAAGGAGAAGACATAAAAGTCACCAAAGTCTTGAGAGTCGTTTTTAGTCGTCATATTAATAACAATAACATTAATAATAATAGTAATAGTACTAAATTTGCTTATATGCAAGCGCTTTATTAAGGTAACAGTTTTTTGGTTTCTTGCTTATATCTCGAAAACAGTTACTCCTATCAATTTTTATCTTTTTACTAAAATTAAAGCTGATAAAATTTCCTACAAAATAGTTATTTGCATTTTTCTTGTAGGACCAAGTATAAGCGAGTTATAAAGATGGATATAAATAATATTTAACAAAAATTTGCTTTAAAATAAAATGTTTGAAATACTGAAATTAAACTAAATTAATTGTGTCTAACACTTTAGTAGAGGAAAAAGGAGAAGACATAAAAGTCACTAAAGGTTGCAGAGTCGTCTTTAATCGTCATACTAATAACAATAACATTAATAATAATAATACTAATAGTAATAAATTTGCTTGTATGCAAACGCTTAATTAAGGTGACAGTTTTTTGGTTTCTTGCTTATATCTCGAAAACAGTTACTCCTATCAATTTTTATCATTTTACTAAAATTAAAGCTGATAAAATTTCCTACAAAATAGTTTTTTGCATTTTTCATATAGGACTAACCATAAGCGAGATATAAGTTTGAAAATAATCAATATTTAAAAAAAAGTGCTTTAACAAAAAATGTCTTGTGATTTAAAATACACTGAATTTATTGGGTCCAATAATTTATTAGAAAAAAAAGGAGGTGACTTAAAAGTCACTGAAGTCTTCAGAGTCGTTTTTAACTGCTGCATTTTCGTCTACGTCTCAAACATTGAAAACTGAATTACATTTTTGTTCAGTAACTGTTACAGTTTTCACTTTGGTTTTTTGCTTATATCTCGAAGACAGTTACTCCTATAAATTTTTATCTTTCCTTCAAAATTAAAGCTGATAAAATTTCCTACAAAATAGTTTTTAGCATTTTTTTTGTAGGACCAACCATAAGCGAGTTATAGAGTTGGATATAAATAATCTTTAACAAAAATTTGCTTTAAAATAAAATGTTTGAAAAACCGAAATTAAACTAAATTAATTGGGTCTAACACTTTAGTAGAGGAAAAAGGAGGAGACGTAAAAGTCACCAAAGTCTTCAAAGTCGTTTTTAATCGTCATATTAATAACAATAACATTAATAATAATAATACTAATAGTACTAAATTTGCTTATATGCAAGCGCTTTATTAAGGTAACAGTTTTTTGGCTTCTTGCTTATATCTCGAAAACAGTTACTCCTATCAATTTTTATCTCTTTTTCAAAATTAAAGCTGATAAAATTTCTTACAAAATAGTTATTTGCATTTTTTGTAGGATCAACCATAAGCGAGTTATAGAGTTGGATATAAATAATCTTTAACAAAAATTTGCCTTAAAATAAAATGTTTGAAAACCGAAATTAAACTAAATTAATTAAGACTAACACTTTAGTAGAGGAAAAAGGAGAAGACATAAAAGTCACCAAAGTCTTGAGAGTCGTTTTTAGTCGTCATATTAATAACAATAACATTAATAATAATAATACTAATATTACTAAATTTGCTTATATGCAAGCGCTTAATTAAGGTAACAGTTTCTTGCTTATATTTCGAAAACAGTTACTCCTATCAATTTTTATTTTTTACTAAAATTAAAGCTGATAAAATTTTCTACAAAATAGTTATTTGCATTTTTTATGTAGGACTAACCATAAGCGAGATATAAGTTTGAAAATAATTAATATTTAAAAAAAAAGTGCTTTAACAGAAAATGTCTTGTGATTTAAAATACACTTAATTTATTGGGTCCAATACTTTATTAGAAGAAAAAGGAGGTGACATAAAAGTCACTGAAGTCTTCAGAGTCGTTTTTAAATGATGCATTTTCGTCTTCGTCTCAAACATTGAAAACTGAATTACATTTTTGTTCAGTAACAGTTACAGTTTTCTTATTGGTTTTTTGCTTATATCTCGAAAACAGTTACTCCTATCAATTTTTATCTCTTTTTCAAAATTAAAGCTGATAAAATTTCTTACAAAATAGTTATTTGCATTTTTTTGTAGGACCAACCATAAGCGAGTTATAGAGTTGGATATAAATAATCTTTAACAAAAATTTTCTTTAAAATAAAATGTTTGAAAAACCGATATTAAACCAAATTAATTGGGTCTAACACTTTAGTAGAGGAAAAAGGAGAAGACATAAAAGTCACCAAAGTGTTCAGAGTGGTTTTTAGTACTAAATTTGCTTATATGCAAGCGCTTAATTAAGGTAACAGTTTTTTGGTTTCTTGCTTATATCTAGAAAACAGTTACTTCTATTAATTTTTATCTTTTTACTAAAATTAAAGCTGATAAAATTTCCTACAAAATAGTAGTTTGCATTTTTTATGTAGGACTAACCATAAGCGAGATGTAAGTTTGAAAATAATTAATATTTAAAAAAAAAGTGCTTTAACAGAAAATGTCTTGTGATTTAAAATACACTTAATTTAATGGGTCCAATACTTTATTAGAAGAAAAAGGAGGTGACATAAAAGTCACTGAAGTCTTCAGAGTCGATTTTAAATACTGCATTTTCGTCTTTGTCTCAAACATTGAAAACTGAATTACATTTTTGTTCAGTAACAGTTACAGTTTTCTTATTGGTTTTTTGCTTATATCTCGAAAACAGTTACTCCTATCAATTTTTATCTTTTTTTCAAAATTCAAGCTGATAAAATTTCCTACAAAATAGTTATTTGCATTTTTCTTGTAGGATCAACCATAAGCGAGTTATAGAGTTGGATATAAATAATCTTTAACAAAAATTTGCCTTAAAATAAAATGTTTGAAAACCGAAATTAAACTAAATTAATTAAGACTAACACTTTAGTAGAGGAAAAAGGAGAAGACATAAAAGTCACCAAAGTCTTGAGAGTCGTTTTTAGTCGTCATATTAATAACAATAACATTAATAATAATAATACTAATATTACTAAATTTGCTTATATGCAAGCGCTTAATTAAGGTAACAGTTTCTTGCTTATATTTCGAAAACAGTTACTCCTATCAATTTTTATCTTTTTACTAAAATTAAAGCTGATAAAATTTTCTACAAAATAGTTATTTGCATTTTTTATGTAGGACTAACCATAAGCGAGATATAAGTTTGAAAATAATTAATATTTAAAAAAAAAGTGCTTTAACAGAAAATGTCTTGTGATTTAAAATACACTTAATTTATTGGGTCCAATACTTTATTAGAAGAAAAAGGAGGTGACATAAAAGTCACTGAAGTCTTCAGAGTCGTTTTTAAATGATGCATTTTCGTCTTCGTCTCAAACATTGAAAACTGAATTACATTTTTGTTCAGTAACTGTTACAGTTTTCACTTTGGTTTTTTGCTTATATCCCGAAAACAGTTACTCCTATAAATTTTTATCTTTCCTTAAAAATTAAAGCTGATAAAATTTCTTACAAAATAGTTTTTAGCATTTTTTTTGTTGGACCAACCATAAGCGAGTTATAGATTTGGATATAAATAATCTTTAACAAAAATTTGCTTTAAAATAAAATGTTTGAAAAAAAGAAATTAAACTAAATTAATTGGATCTAACACTTTAGTAGAGGAAAAAGGAGGAGACATAAAAGTCACTAAAGGTTTCAGAGTCGTCTTTAATCGTCATACTAATAACAATAACATTAATAATAATAATACTAATAGTACTAAATTTGCTTGTATGCAAACGCTTAATTAAGGTGACAGTTTTTTGGTTTCTTGCTTATATCTCGAAAACAGTTACTCCTATCAATTTTTATCTTTTTACTAAAATTAAAGCTGATAAAATTTCCTACAAAATAGTTATTTGCATTTTTCTTGTAGAACCAAGTATAAGCGAGTTATAAAGATGGATATAAATAATATTTAACAAAAATTTGCTTTAAAATAAAATGTTTGAAATACTGAAATTAAACTAAATTAATTGTGTCTAACACTTTAGTAGAGGAAAAAGGAGAAGACATAAAAGTCACTAAAAGTTTCAGAGTCGTCTTTAATCGTCATACTAATAACAATAACCTTAATAATAATAATACTAATAGTACTAAATTTGCTTGTATGCAAACGCTTAATTAAGGTGACAGTTTTTTGGTTTCTTGCTTATATCTCGAAAACAGTTACTCCTATCAATTTTTATCTTTTTACTAAAATTAAAGCTGATAAAATTTTCTACAAAATAGTTTTTTGCATTTTTCATGTAGGACTAATCATAAGCGAGATATAAGTTTGAAAATAATCAATATTTAAAAAAAAAGTGCTTTAACAAAAAATGTCTTGTAATTTAAAATACACTTAATTTATTGGGTCCAATACTTTATTAGAAGAAAAAGGAAGTGACTTAAAAGTCACTGAAGTCTTCAGAGTCGTTTTAATATGCTGCATTTTCGTCTACGTCTCAAACATTGAAAACTGAATTACATTTTTGTTCAGTAACTGTTGCAGTTTTCACTTTGGTTTTTTGCTTATATCTCGAAAACAGTTACTCCTATAAATTTTTACCATTTCTTTAAAATTAAAGCTGATAAAATTTCCTACAAAATAGTGATTTGCATTCCTTTTGTAAGACCAACCATAAGCGAGTTATAGAGTTGGATATAAATAATCTTTAACAAAAATTTGCTTTAAAATAAAATGTTTGAAAAACCGAAATTAAACTAAATTAATTGGGTCTAACACTTTAGTAGAGGAAAAAGGAGTAGACGTAAAAGTCCCCAAAGTCTTCAGAGTCGTTTTTAATCGTCATATTAATAACAATAACATTAATAATAATAATTCTAATAGTACTAAATTTGCTTATATGCAAACGCTTAATTAAGGTAACAGTTTTTTGGTTTCTTGCTAATATCTCGAAAAAAGTTACTCCTATCAATTTTTATCTTTTTACTAAAATTAAAGCTGATAAAATTTCCAACAAAATAGTTATTTACATTTTTCTTGTAGAACCAAGCATAAACGAGTTATAGAGTTGGATATAATTAATATTTAACAAAAATTTGCTTTAAAATAAAATGCTTGAAAAACCGATATTAAACTAAATTAATTGGGTCTAACACTTTAGTAGAGGAAAAAGGAGAAAATATAAAAGTTACCAAAGTCTTCAGAGTTGTTTTTAGTACTAAATTTGCTTATATGCAAGCGCTTAATTAAGGTAACAGTTTTTTGGTTTCTTGCTTATATCTCGAAAACAGTTACTCCTATCAATTTATATCTTTTTACTAAAATTAAAGGTGATAAAATTTCCTACAAAATAGTAATTTGCATTTTTTATGTAGGACTAACCATAAGCGAAAAATAAGTTTGATAATAATTAATATTTAAAAAAAAAGTGCTTTAACAGAAAATGTCTTGTGATTTAAAATACACTTAATTTAATGGGTCCAATACTTTATTAGAAGAAAAAGGAGGTGACATAAAAGTCACTGAAGTCTTCAGAGTCGATTTTAAATGCTGCATTTTCGTCTTCGTCTCAAAAATCGAAAACTGAATTACATTTTTGTTTAGTAACAGTTACAGTTTTCTTATTGGTTTTTTGCTTATATCTCGAAAACAGTTACTCCTATCAATTTTTATCTTTTTTTTAGGATTAAAGCTGATTAAATTTCCTACAAAATAGTTACTTGCATTTTTCTTGTAGGACCAACCATAAGCGAGTTATAGAGTTGGATATAAATAATCTTTAACAAAAATTTGCTTTAAAATAAAATGTTTGAAAAACCGAAATTAAACTAAATTAATTAAGACTAACACTTTAGTGGAGGAAAAAGGGGAAGACATAAAAGTCTCCAAAGTCTTGAGAGTCGTCTTTAGTCGTCATATTAATAACAATAACATTAATAATAATAATACTAATAGTACTAAATTTGCTTACATGCAAACGCTTAATTAAGGTAACAGTTTTTTGGTTTCTTGTTTATATCTCGAAAACAGTTACTTATATCAATTTTTATTTTTTCACTAAAATTAAAGCTGATAAAATTTCCTACAAAATAGTTATTTGCATTTTTCATGTAAGACTAACCATTAGCGAGATATAAGTTTAAAAATTATTAATATTTAAATAAAAGTGCTTTAACAGAAAATGTCTTGTGATTTAAAACACACTTAATTTATTGAGTCCAATACATTATTAGAAGAAAAAGGAGGTGACATAAAAGTCGCTGAAGTCATCAGAGTCGTTTTTAAATGCTGCATTTTTGCCTTCGTCACATTGAAAACTGAATTACATTTTTGTTCAGTAACTGTAACAGTTTTCACTTTGGTTTTTTGCTTATATCTCGAAAACAATTACTTCTATCAATTTTTATCTTTTTTTCAAAATTAAAGCTGATAAAATTTCCTACAAAATAGTTATTTGCATTTTTCATGTAGGACTAACCATAAGCGAGATATAAGTTTGAAAATAATTAATATTTAAAACAAAAGTGCTTTAACAGAAAATGCCTTGTGATTTAAAATACACTTAATTTATTGGATCCAATACTTTATTAGAAGAAAAAGGAGGTGACATAAAAGTCACTGAAGTCTTCAGAGTCGTTTTTAAATGCTGCATTTTTGTCATCGTCTCAAACAATGAAAACTGAATTACATTTTTGTTCAGTAACAGTTACAGTTTTCTTATTGGTTTTTTGCTTATATCTCGAAAACAGTTACTTCTATCAATTTTTATCTTTTTTTCAAAATTCAAGCTGATAAAATTTCCTACAAAATAGTTATTTGCATTTTTCTTGTAGGATCAACCATAAGCGAGTTATAGAGTTGGATATAAATAATCTTTAACAAAAATTTGCCTTAAAATAAAATGTTTGAAAACCGAAATTAAACTAAATTAATTAAGACTAACACTTTAGTAGAGGAAAAAGGAGAAGACATAAAAGTCACCAAAGTCTTGAGAGTCGTTTTTAGTCGTCATATTAATAACAATAACATTAATAATAATAATACTAATATTACTAAATTTGCTTATATGCAAGCGCTTAATTAAGGTAACAGTTTCTTGCTTATATTTCGAAAACAGTTACTCCTATCAATTTTTATCTTTTTACTAAAATTAAAGCTGATAAAATTTTCTACAAAATAGTTATTTGCATTTTTTATGTAGGACTAACCATAAGCGAGATATAAGTTTGAAAATAATTAATATTTAAAAAAAAAGTGCTTTAACAGAAAATGTCTTGTGATTTAAAATACACTTAATTTATTGGGTCCAATACTTTATTAGAAGAAAAAGGAGGTGACATAAAAGTCACTGAAGTCTTCAGAGTCGTTTTTAAATGATGCATTTTCGTCTTCGTCTCAAACATTGAAAACTGAATTACATTTTTGTTCAGTAACAGTTACAGTTTTCTTATTGGTTTTTTGCTTATATCTCGAAAACAGTTACTCCTATCAATTTTTATCTCTTTTTCAAAATTAAAGCTGATAAAATTTCTTACAAAATAGTTATTTGCATTTTTTTGTAGGACCAACCATAAGCGAGTTATAGAGTTGGATATAAATAATCTTTAACAAAAATTTTCTTTAAAATAAAATGTTTGAAAAACCGATATTAAACCAAATTAATTGGGTCTAACACTTTAGTAGAGGAAAAAGGAGAAGACATAAAAGTCACCAAAGTCTTCAGAGTGGTTTTTAGTACTAAATTTGCTTATATGCAAGCGCTTAATTAAGGTAACAGTTTTTTGGTTTCTTGCTTATATCTAGAAAACAGTTACTTCTATTAATTTTTATCTTTTTACTAAAATTAAAGCTGATAAAATTTCCTACAAAATAGTAGTTTGCATTTTTTATGTAGGACTAACCATAAGCGAGATGTAAGTTTGAAAATAATTAATATTTAAAAAAAAAGTGCTTTAACAGAAAATGTCTTGTGATTTAAAATACACTTAATTTAATGGGTCCAATACTTTATTAGAAGAAAAAGGAGGTGACATAAAAGTCACTGAAGTCTTCAGAGTCGATTTTAAATACTGCATTTTCGTCTTTGTCTCAAACATTGAAAACTGAATTACATTTTTGTTCAGTAACAGTTACAGTTTTCTTATTGGTTTTTTGCTTATATCTCGAAAACAGTTACTCCTATCAATTTTTATCTTTTTTTTCAAAATTCAAGCTGATAAAATTTCCTACAAAATAGTTATTTGCATTTTTCTTGTAGGATCAACCATAAGCGAGTTATAGAGTTGGATATAAATAATCTTTAACAAAAATTTGCCTTAAAATAAAATGTTTGAAAACCGAAATTAAACTAAATTAATTAAGACTAACACTTTAGTAGAGGAAAAAGGAGAAGACATAAAAGTCACCAAAGTCTTGAGAGTCGTTTTTAGTCGTCATATTAATAACAATAACATTAATAATAATAATACTAATATTACTAAATTTGCTTATATGCAAGCGCTTAATTAAGGTAACAGTTTCTTGCTTATATTTCGAAAACAGTTACTCCTATCAATTTTTATCTTTTTACTAAAATTAAAGCTGATAAAATTTTCTACAAAATAGTTATTTGCATTTTTTATGTAGGACTAACCATAAGCGAGATATAAGTTTGAAAATAATTAATATTTAAAAAAAAAGTGCTTTAACAGAAAATGTCTTGTGATTTAAAATACACTTAATTTATTGGGTCCAATACTTTATTAGAAGAAAAAGGAGGTGACATAAAAGTCACTGAAGTCTTCAGAGTCGTTTTTAAATGATGCATTTTCGTCTTCGTCTCAAACATTGAAAACTGAATTACATTTTTGTTCAGTAACTGTTACAGTTTTCACTTTGGTTTTTTGCTTATATCCCGAAAACAGTTACTCCTATAAATTTTTATCTTTCCTTAAAAATTAAAGCTGATAAAATTTCTTACAAAATAGTTTTTAGCATTTTTTTTGTAGGACCAACCATAAGCGAGTTATAGATTTGGATATAAATAATCTTTAACAAAAATTTGCTTTAAAATAAAATGTTTGAAAAAAAGAAATTAAACTAAATTAATTGGATCTAACACTTTAGTAGAGGAAAAAGGAGGAGACATAAAAGTCACTAAAGGTTTCAGAGTCGTCTTTAATCGTCATACTAATAACAATAACATTAATAATAATAATACTAATAGTACTAAATTTGCTTGTATGCAAACGCTTAATTAAGGTGACAGTTTTTTGGTTTCTTGCTTATATCTCGAAAACAGTTACTCCTATCAATTTTTATCTTTTTACTAAAATTAAAGCTGATAAAATTTCCTACAAAATAGTTATTTGCATTTTTCTTGTAGAACCAAGTATAAGCGAGTTATAAAGATGGATATAAATAATATTTAACAAAAATTTGCTTTAAAATAAAATGTTTGAAATACTGAAATTAAACTAAATTAATTGTGTCTAACACTTTAGTAGAGGAAAAAGGAGAAGACATAAAAGTCACTAAAAGTTTCAGAGTCGTCTTTAATCGTCATACTAATAACAATAACCTTAATAATAATAATACTAATAGTACTAAATTTGCTTGTATGCAAACGCTTAATTAAGGTGACAGTTTTTTGGTTTCTTGCTTATATCTCGAAAACAGTTACTCCTATCAATTTTTATCTTTTTACTAAAATTAAAGCTGATAAAATTTTCTACAAAATAGTTTTTTGCATTTTTCATGTAGGACTAATCATAAGCGAGATATAAGTTTGAAAATAATCAATATTTAAAAAAAAAGTGCTTTAACAAAAAATGTCTTGTAATTTAAAATACACTTAATTTATTGGGTCCAATACTTTATTAGAAGAAAAAGGAAGTGACTTAAAAGTCACTGAAGTCTTCAGAGTCGTTTTAATATGCTGCATTTTCGTCTACGTCTCAAACATTGAAAACTGAATTACATTTTTGTTCAGTAACTGTTGCAGTTTTCACTTTGGTTTTTTGCTTATATCTCGAAAACAGTTACTCCTATAAATTTTTACCATTTCTTTAAAATTAAAGCTGATAAAATTTCCTACAAAATAGTGATTTGCATTCCTTTTGTAAGACCAACCATAAGCGAGTTATAGAGTTGGATATAAATAATCTTTAACAAAAATTTGCTTTAAAATAAAATGTTTGAAAAACCGAAATTAAACTAAATTAATTGGGTCTAACACTTTAGTAGAGGAAAAAGGAGTAGACGTAAAAGTCCCCAAAGTCTTCAGAGTCGTTTTTAATCGTCATATTAATAACAATAACATTAATAATAATAATTCTAATAGTACTAAATTTGCTTATATGCAAACGCTTAATTAAGGTAACAGTTTTTTGGTTTCTTGCTAATATCTCGAAAAAAGTTACTCCTATCAATTTTTATCTTTTTACTAAAATTAAAGCTGATAAAATTTCCAACAAAATAGTTATTTACATTTTTCTTGTAGAACCAAGCATAAACGAGTTATAGAGTTGGATATAATTAATATTTAACAAAAATTTGCTTTAAAATAAAATGCTTGAAAAACCGATATTAAACTAAATTAATTGGGTCTAACACTTTAGTAGAGGAAAAAGGAGAAAATATAAAAGTTACCAAAGTCTTCAGAGTTGTTTTTAGTACTAAATTTGCTTATATGCAAGCGCTTAATTAAGGTAACAGTTTTTTGGTTTCTTGCTTATATCTCGAAAACAGTTACTCCTATCAATTTATATCTTTTTACTAAAATTAAAGGTGATAAAATTTCCTACAAAATAGTAATTTGCATTTTTTATGTAGGACTAACCATAAGCGAAAAATAAGTTTGATAATAATTAATATTTAAAAAAAAAGTGCTTTAACAGAAAATGTCTTGTGATTTAAAATACACTTAATTTAATGGGTCCAATACTTTATTAGAAGAAAAAGGAGGTGACATAAAAGTCACTGAAGTCTTCAGAGTCGATTTTAAATGCTGCATTTTCGTCTTCGTCTCAAAAATCGAAAACTGAATTACATTTTTGTTTAGTAACAGTTACAGTTTTCTTATTGGTTTTTTGCTTATATCTCGAAAACAGTTACTCCTATCAATTTTTATCTTTTTTTTAGGATTAAAGCTGATTAAATTTCCTACAAAATAGTTACTTGCATTTTTCTTGTAGGACCAACCATAAGCGAGTTATAGAGTTGGATATAAATAATCTTTAACAAAAATTTGCTTTAAAATAAAATGTTTGAAAAACCGAAATTAAACTAAATTAATTAAGACTAACACTTTAGTGGAGGAAAAAGGGGAAGACATAAAAGTCTCCAAAGTCTTGAGAGTCGTCTTTAGTCGTCATATTAATAACAATAACATTAATAATAATAATACTAATAGTACTAAATTTGCTTACATGCAAACGCTTAATTAAGGTAACAGTTTTTTGGTTTCTTGTTTATATCTCGAAAACAGTTACTTATATCAATTTTTATTTTTTCACTAAAATTAAAGCTGATAAAATTTCCTACAAAATAGTTATTTGCATTTTTCATGTAAGACTAACCATTAGCGAGATATAAGTTTAAAAATTATTAATATTTAAATAAAAGTGCTTTAACAGAAAATGTCTTGTGATTTAAAACACACTTAATTTATTGAGTCCAATACATTATTAGAAGAAAAAGGAGGTGACATAAAAGTCGCTGAAGTCATCAGAGTCGTTTTTAAATGCTGCATTTTTGCCTTCGTCACATTGAAAACTGAATTACATTTTTGTTCAGTAACTGTAACAGTTTTCACTTTGGTTTTTTGCTTATATCTCGAAAACAATTACTTCTATCAATTTTTATCTTTTTTTCAAAATTAAAGCTGATAAAATTTCCTACAAAATAGTTATTTGCATTTTTCATGTAGGACTAACCATAAGCGAGATATAAGTTTGAAAATAATTAATATTTAAAACAAAAGTGCTTTAACAGAAAATGCCTTGTGATTTAAAATACACTTAATTTATTGGATCCAATACTTTATTAGAAGAAAAAGGAGGTGACATAAAAGTCACTGAAGTCTTCAGAGTCGTTTTTAAATGCTGCATTTTTGTCATCGTCTCAAACAATGAAAACTGAATTACATTTTTGTTCAGTAACAGTTACAGTTTTCTTATTGGTTTTTTGCTTATATCTCGAAAACAGTTACTTCTATCAATTTTTATCTTTTTTTCAAAATTCAAGCTGATAAAATTTCCTACAAAATAGTTATTTGCATTTTTCTTGTAGGATCAACCATAAGCGAGTTATAGAGTTGGATATAAATAATCTTTAACAAAAATTTGCCTTAAAATAAAATGTTTGAAAACCGAAATTAAACTAAATTAATTAAGACTAACACTTTAGTAGAGGAAAAAGGAGAAGACATAAAAGTCACCAAAGTCTTGAGAGTCGTTTTTAGTCGTCATATTAATAACAATAACATTAATAATAATAATACTAATATTACTAAATTTGCTTATATGCAAGCGCTTAATTAAGGTAACAGTTTCTTGCTTATATTTCGAAAACAGTTACTCCTATCAATTTTTATCTTTTTACTAAAATTAAAGCTGATAAAATTTTCTACAAAATAGTTATTTGCATTTTTTATGTAGGACTAACCATAAGCGAGATATAAGTTTGAAAATAATTAATATTTAAAAAAAAAGTGCTTTAACAGAAAATGTCTTGTGATTTAAAATACACTTAATTTATTGGGTCCAATACTTTATTAGAAGAAAAAGGAGGTGACATAAAAGTCACTGAAGTCTTCAGAGTCGTTTTTAAATGATGCATTTTCGTCTTCGTCTCAAACATTGAAAACTGAATTACATTTTTGTTCAGTAACAGTTACAGTTTTCTTATTGGTTTTTTGCTTATATCTCGAAAACAGTTACTCCTATCAATTTTTATCTCTTTTTCAAAATTAAAGCTGATAAAATTTCTTACAAAATAGTTATTTGCATTTTTTTGTAGGACCAACCATAAGCGAGTTATAGAGTTGGATATAAATAATCTTTAACAAAAATTTTCTTTAAAATAAAATGTTTGAAAAACCGATATTAAACCAAATTAATTGGGTCTAACACTTTAGTAGAGGAAAAAGGAGAAGACATAAAAGTCACCAAAGTCTTCAGAGTGGTTTTTAGTACTAAATTTGCTTATATGCAAGCGCTTAATTAAGGTAACAGTTTTTTGGTTTCTTGCTTATATCTAGAAAACAGTTACTTCTATTAATTTTTATCTTTTTACTAAAATTAAAGCTGATAAAATTTCCTACAAAATAGTAGTTTGCATTTTTTATGTAGGACTAACCATAAGCGAGATGTAAGTTTGAAAATAATTAATATTTAAAAAAAAAGTGCTTTAACAGAAAATGTCTTGTGATTTAAAATACACTTAATTTAATGGGTCCAATACTTTATTAGAAGAAAAAGGAGGTGACATAAAAGTCACTGAAGTCTTCAGAGTCGATTTTAAATACTGCATTTTCGTCTTTGTCTCAAACATTGAAAACTGAATTACATTTTTGTTCAGTAACAGTTACAGTTTTCTTATTGGTTTTTTGCTTATATCTCGAAAACAGTTACTCCTATCAATTTTTATCTTTTTTTTCAAAATTCAAGCTGATAAAATTTCCTACAAAATAGTTATTTGCATTTTTCTTGTAGGATCAACCATAAGCGAGTTATAGAGTTGGATATAAATAATCTTTAACAAAAATTTGCCTTAAAATAAAATGTTTGAAAACCGAAATTAAACTAAATTAATTAAGACTAACACTTTAGTAGAGGAAAAAGGAGAAGACATAAAAGTCACCAAAGTCTTGAGAGTCGTTTTTAGTCGTCATATTAATAACAATAACATTAATAATAATAATACTAATATTACTAAATTTGCTTATATGCAAGCGCTTAATTAAGGTAACAGTTTCTTGCTTATATTTCGAAAACAGTTACTCCTATCAATTTTTATCTTTTTACTAAAATTAAAGCTGATAAAATTTTCTACAAAATAGTTATTTGCATTTTTTATGTAGGACTAACCATAAGCGAGATATAAGTTTGAAAATAATTAATATTTAAAAAAAAAGTGCTTTAACAGAAAATGTCTTGTGATTTAAAATACACTTAATTTATTGGGTCCAATACTTTATTAGAAGAAAAAGGAGGTGACATAAAAGTCACTGAAGTCTTCAGAGTCGTTTTTAAATGATGCATTTTCGTCTTCGTCTCAAACATTGAAAACTGAATTACATTTTTGTTCAGTAACTGTTACAGTTTTCACTTTGGTTTTTTGCTTATATCCCGAAAACAGTTACTCCTATAAATTTTTATCTTTCCTTAAAAATTAAAGCTGATAAAATTTCTTACAAAATAGTTTTTAGCATTTTTTTTGTAGGACCAACCATAAGCGAGTTATAGATTTGGATATAAATAATCTTTAACAAAAATTTGCTTTAAAATAAAATGTTTGAAAAAAAGAAATTAAACTAAATTAATTGGATCTAACACTTTAGTAGAGGAAAAAGGAGGAGACATAAAAGTAACTAAAGGTTTCAGAGTCGTCTTTAATCGTCATACTAATAACAATAACATTAATAATAATAATACTAATAGTACTAAATTTGCTTGTATGCAAACGCTTAATTAAGGTGACAGTTTTTTGGTTTCTTGCTTATATCTCGAAAACAGTTACTCCTATCAATTTTTATCTTTTTACTAAAATTAAAGCTGATAAAATTTCCTACAAAATAGTTATTTGCATTTTTCTTGTAGAACCAAGTATAAGCGAGTTATAAAGATGGATATAAATAATATTTAACAAAAATTTGCCTTAAAATAAAATGTTTGAAAACCGAAATTAAACTAAATTAATTAAGACTAACACTTTAGTAGAGGAAAAAGGAGAAGACATAAAAGTCACCAAAGTCTTGAGAGTCGTTTTTAGTCGTCATATTAATAACAATAACATTAATAATAATAATACTAATATTACTAAATTTGCTTATATGCAAGCGCTTAATTAAGGTAACAGTTTCTTGCTTATATTTCGAAAACAGTTACTCCTATCAATTTTTATCTTTTTACTAAAATTAAAGCTGATAAAATTTTCTACAAAATAGTTATTTGCATTTTTTATGTAGGACTAACCATAAGCGAGATATAAGTTTGAAAATAATTAATATTTAAAAAAAAAGTGCTTTAACAGAAAATGTCTTGTGATTTAAAATACACTTAATTTATTGGGTCCAATACTTTATTAGAAGAAAAAGGAGGTGACATAAAAGTCGCTGAAGTCATCAGAGTCGTTTTTAAATGCTGCATTTTTGCCTTCGTCACATTGAAAACTGAATTACATTTTTGTTCAGTAACTGTAACAGTTTTCACTTTGGTTTTTTGCTTATATCTCGAAAACAATTACTTCTATCAATTTTTATCTTTTTTTCAAAATTAAAGCTGATAAAATTTCCTACAAAATAGTTATTTGCATTTTTCATGTAGGACTAACCATAAGCGAGATATAAGTTTGAAAATAATTAATATTTAAAACAAAAGTGCTTTAACAGAAAATGCCTTGTGATTTAAAATATACTTAATTTATTGGATCCAATACTTTATTAGAAGAAAAAGGAGGTGACATAAAAGTCACTGAAGTCTTCAGAGTCGTTTTTAAATGCTGCATTTTTGTCATCGTCTCAAACAATGAAAACTGAATTACATTTTTGTTCAGTAACAGTTACAGTTTTCTTCTTGGTTTTTTGCTTATATCTCAAAAACAGTTACACCTATCAAATTTTATCTTTCTTTCAAAATTAAAGCTGATAAAATTTCCTACAAAATTGTTATTTGCATTTTTTTGTAGGACCAACCATAAGCGAGTTATAGACTTGGATATAAATAATATTTAACAAAAATTTGCTTTAAAATAAAATGTTTGAAACACTGAAATTAAACTAAATTAATTGTACTCATATAACACACAAAATAAGCTTCATTTTTGCTTAGAAAACTAAGCTTACTTTTATTACTATTATTATTATTTTTATTATTATTATTATTATTACTATTATTTTTATTATTATTATTATTACTATTATTATTATTATTATTATTATTATTATTATTATTATTATTATTATTATTATTATTATTATTATTATTATTATTAAAAAATTATATTAAACAGACAGAAAACGTCGTATTCTGACACAAAAAAACGAATTACGTTATAGACTTGACGAGAACGGCGTATCTCAGACTCTTATAGGACTTTTATAGGGTCAAAAAGTATCAGTTTGGATTAAAACAAATTATTTTTGTTGACTCTCAGTCTGAATTGTTCATCAGTTCAAACAAAAACGGCTTATTTTAGACGATCTTTTCTTTGAACAAGAAAACTTACATCGAACAGACTAAAAACGTATTAATCTGGCATAAAAGAGCAATTTATGTATCACTTTGGATAAAGGCAGCTAATCCTATTCGTTTCATTGCTTAAAATAGACAAAATTGTTAATAAATCTAACAAAAACGCTGTATTCTAGCACAAAATACTAATTACATTATAGTTTCGACGAGAATAGCTTATTTGGAATAATTCTATGCTTCCAAACGAGTAAATTTTTATTAGACAGATGCCAAACATCATGTTTTGTCCTATAAAGACATTTTATATTGCAGTTTGTATTAAAACAAAATATTTTCGTTGATTCTTTGTTAGAATCAGCAAACCTAACATTAAAGAATCTGAAAACTTTGTATTCGGACACAAACCACCGAATTTTGTATCAGTTTAGACAAAAACGGTTGATTTTCGACAATATTTTGCTTTGAACAAGAAAACTTATATCAAACTGACTAAAAACGTCTTATTTTAGCACAAAACAAAAGATTTGCGTTATAGTCTTAACGAGAGCTGTTAATTTCAAACGGTTCTATGCTTTGAAACGAGTAAACTTTCACTGAACAGAGGAAAAACACCTTATTTCGCCTTTTAAAAACGATTCATGCCACAGTTTGGATAAAAACCAATTATTTTTGTTAATTCATTGTTACAAACAATAAACCTTACATCAAAGTAACTGAAAACCCCTTATTCAGGCACAGAAATTCGAATTACGTTTCAGTCTGGACAAAAACTGCTTACTTTAGACGATCCTTTGTTTTGAATACAAACTTACATGAAAAAGATTAAAAACGTCTTATTCTGGCTGAAAACTACAAATTATATATTACTCTAGATAAAAGCAATTTATCCTGATTACTCCTTTACTTAGAATAGAGTAAACTTGTATAAAACTTAATGAAAACTTTAAATTTCAAACGATGTTATGATTCAAAACTAATGAACTTTTATGGGGCAGATGCAAAACCACATTTTACCATATAAAGCGTTGTTTTAAAGCAAATTATTACCTTTTGCAACAAGAAATTTCACGTCAAAGAAACTGAAAACTTCGTATCCATGCACAAATATCGAATTACGTATCAGTTTAGGCAAAAATACAGCTTATTTTAAACGATTCCTTGCTATAAACAAGAAAAATTTTATCAAACATATTGAAAACGTCTTATTCTCGAAAATAAGAGCAAATTATGTATCAGTTTTAACAAAAGCGGATTACTCTGTTTGATTCTATGCTTAGAGTAGAGTAAACTACCATAAAACCTAATGAAAACTCTATATTCAAGATCAAAAGAACAAATTGCGTTATAGTTTTGACAAAAAAAAATATTTCGGACGACTACATACTTCGAAGTAAGCAAACTTTAATTGAACAAGTGCAAAAGCTAATACTTTGCTTTAAAATAATGATTTATGTGGTAATATGGTATTTTACATCTGTCCTATAAAAGTTTACTCGTTTCGCTCCATTGAATCATTCGAAATAAATTATTTTGACACAACAACAACGAAAATAATTTGTTTTTGTTTAAACTGAAACATAAGTCGCTTTTATAAAACGAACTAAGACGTTTGGCATCTGTTTAGTGAAAGTTTTATCGTTTGGGGGCATAAAATCGTTTGAAATTAGCAGTTCTGGTCAAAACTATAACGTAAATTATTTCTTTGAGACGAAATTTAAAGTTTTCATTAAGTTTTATACAAGTTTACTCTATTCTAAGTAAAGGAGTAATCAGGATAAATTGCTTTTATCTAGAGTAATATAATTTGCAGTTTTCAGGCAGAATAATACGTTTTTAATCTTTTTAATGTAAGTTTTTGTATTCAAAACAAAGGATCGTCAAAGTAAGCAGTTTTTGTCCAGACTGAAACGTAATTCGAATTTCTGTGTCTGAATAACGAGTTTTCAGTTACTTTGATGTAAGGTTTCTTGTTTGTAACAATGAATTAACGAAAATAATTGGTTTTTATCCAAACTGTGGCATGAATCGTTTTTAAAAGGCGAAATAAGATGTTTTTCCTCTGTTCAGTGAAAGTTTACTCGTTTCAAAGCATAGAACCGTTTGAAATTAACAGCTCTCGTTAAGACAATAACCCAAATCTTTTGTTTTGTGCTAAAATAAGACGTTTTAAGTCAGTTTGATATAAGTTTTTTTGTTCAAAGCAAAATATTGTCGAAAATCAACCGTTTTGTCTAAACTGATACAAAATTCGGTGGTTTGTGTCCGAATACAAAGTTTTCAGATTCTTTAATGTTAGGTTTGCTGCTTCTAACAAAGAATCAACGAAAATATTTTGTTTTAATACAAACTGCAATATAAAATGTCTTTATAGGACAAAACATGATGTTTGGCATCTGTTTAATAAAAATTTACTCGTTTGGAAGCATAGAATCATTCCAAATAAGCTATTCTCGTCAAAACTATAATGTAATTAGTATTTTGGGCTAGAATACAGCGTTTTTGTTAGATTTATTAACAATTTTGTCTATTTTAAGCAATGAAACGAATAGGATTAGCTGCCTTTATCCAAAGTGATACATAAATTGCTCTTTTATGCCAGATTAATACGTTTTTAGTCTGTTCGATATAAGTTTTCTTGTTCAAAGCAAAAGATCGTCTAAAATAAGCCGTTTTTGTTTTAACTGATAAACAATTCAGACTGAGAGTCAACAAAAATAATTTGTTTTAATCCAAACTGATACTTTTTGACCCTATAAGAGTCCTATAAGAGTCCGAGATACGCCGTTCTCGTCAAGTCTATAACGTAATTCGTATTTTTGTGTCAGAATACAACGTTTTCTGTCTGTTTAATATAATTTTTTAATAATAATAATAATAACAATAATAATAATAATAATAATAGTAATAGTAACAAAAGTAATAATAATATTAATACTTTTAATAAGAAAAAATGAAGTTTATTTTGTGTGTTACATGAGCGTTTTCTCATTTCTATGCAAAAGATCATGTGTGATCTGTGTTTTTAGTCAATCTAAGCCATTTTATAGTTTTTAGGCAAGAAATTGTCTAAAATAAATCACTCATTTTAAAACTGGTATAAAAACATTTACTATACAAAAGTTATAATCGGTTTTTAATAATAATAATAATAATATAAACAATAATAATAATAATAATAATAGTAATAATAATAATAATAATAATAATAATAATAATAATAATAATAGTAGTAAATTATAATAATAATAATACTTATAATAATAAATTTCTTTCTAAATTAAAGCTTAGTTTTTCAAAGCAAAAATGAAGCTTATTTTGTGTTATCTGAGCGTTTTCTCATTTCTATGCAAGAGATCATCTGTGATCTGTGTTTTTAGGCAAGAAATTGTCTAAAATTAATAACTCATTTTAAAACTGGTATAAAAACATTTACTATACAAAAGTTATAATCGGTTTTTAATAATAATAATATTAATAATAATAATAATAGTAATAATAATAATAGTAATAATAATAATAAAAATAATAATAATAGTAGTAATAAAAGTAGGCTTAGTTTTCTAAGCAAAATTGAAGCTTATTTTGTGTTATATGAGCGTTTTCTCATTTCTATGCAAGAGATCATCTGTGATCTGTGTTTTTAGGCAAGAAATTGTCTAAAATTAATAACTCATTTTAAAACTGGTATAAAAACACTTACTATACAAAAATTATAATCGGTTTTTAATAATAATAATATTAATAATAATAATAATAATAATAATAATAATAATAATAATAATAATAATAATAATAATAATAATAATAATAATAATAATAGTAATAATAATAAAAATAATAGTAATAATAATAATAATAAAAATAATAATAATAGTAGTAATAAAAGTAAGCTTATAATGAAGCTTATTTTGTGTTATATGAGCGTTTTCTCATTTCTAAGCAAGAGATCATCTGTGATCTGTGTTTTTAGGCAAGAAATTGTCTAAAATTAATAACTCATTTTAAAACTGGTATAAAAACATTTACTATACAAAAGTTATAATCGGTTTTTAATAATAATAATATTAATAATATTAATAATAATAATAATAATAATAGTAATAATAATAAAAATAATAGTAATAATAATAATAATAAAAATAATAATAATAGTAGTAATAAAAGTAAGCTTAGTTTTCTAAGCAAAAATGAAGCTTATTTTGTGTTATATGAGCGTTTTCTCATTTCTATGCAAGAGATCATCTGTGATCTGTGTTTTTAGGGAAGAAATTGTCTAAAATTAATAACTCATTTTAAAACTGGTATAAAAACATTTACTATACAAAAGTTATAATCGGTTTTTAATAATAATAATATTAATAATAATAATAATAATAATAATAGTAATATTAATAATAAAAATAATAGTAATAATAATAATAATAATAACAATAATAATAATAATAGTAGTAATAAAAGTAAGCTTAGTTTTCTAAGCAAAAATGAAGCTTATTTTGTGTTAGATGAGCGTTTTCTCATTTCTATGCAAAAGATCATGTGTGATCTGTGTTTTTAGGCAATCTAAGCCATTTTATAGTTTTTAATATTTAACAAAAATTTGCTTTAAAATTAAATGTTTGAAAAACTGAAATTAAACTAAATTAATTGTGTCTAACACTTTAGTAAAGGAAAAAGGAGGAGACATAAAAGTCACTAAAGTCTTAGAGTTGTCTTTAGTCGTCATATTAATAACAATAACATTTATAATAACAATACTAGTAGTACTAAATTTGCTTATATGCAAGCGCTTAATTAAGGTAACTGTTTTTTTGTTTTTTGCTTATATCTCGAAAACAGTTACTTCTATCAATTTTTAACTTTTCACCAAAATTAAAGGTGATAAAATTTCCTACAAAAGAGTTATTTGCATTTTTCATGTAGAACTAACCATAAGCGAGATATAAGTTTGAAAATAATTAACAATTAAAAAAAAATGTGTTTTAACAGAAAATGTCTTGTGATTTAAAATACACTTAATTTATTGGATCCAATACTTAATTAGAAGAAAAAGGAGGTGACAGTAAATGCTGCATTTTCGTCTTCGTCTCAAACATTGAAAACTGAATTACATTTTTGTTCAGTAACAGTTACAGTTTTCTTATTGATTTTTTGCTTATATCTCGAAAACAGTTACCCTTATCAAATTTTATCTTTCTTCCTAAATTAAAGCTGATAAAATTTCCAACAAAATAGTTATTTACATTTTTCTTGTAGGACCAAGCATAAACGAGTTATAGAGTTGGATATAAATAATATTTAACAAAAATTTGCTTTAAAATAAAATGCTCGAAAAACCGGAATTAAACTAAATTAATTGTGTCTAACACTTTAGTAGAGAAAAAAAGAGAAGACATAAAAGTCACTAAATGTTTCAGAGTCGTCTTTAGTCGTCATATTAATAACAATAACATTAATAATAATAATACTAAAAGTACTAAATTTGCTTATATGCAAACAAAAATTAAGGTAACAGTTTTTTGGTTTCTTGCTTATATCTCGAAAACAGTTACTCCTATCAATTTTTATCTCTTTTTCAAAATTAAAGCTGATAAAATTTCCTACAAAATAGTTATTTGCATTTTTTTGTAGGACCAACCATAAGCGAGTTATAGGGTTGGATATAAATAATCTTTAACAAAAATTTGCTTTAAAATAAAATGTTTGAAAAACCGATATTAAACCAAATTAATTGGGTCTAACACTTTAGTAGAGGAAAAAGAAGAAGACATAAAAATCACCAAAGTCTTGAAAGTCGTTTTTAGTCGTCATATTAATAACAATAACATTAATAATAATAATACTAATATTACTAAATTTGCTTATATGCAAGCGCTTAATTAAGGTAACAGTTTCTTGCTTATATTTCGAAAACAGTTACTTCTATCAATTTTTATCTTTTTACTAAAATTACAGCTGATAAAATTTTCTACAAAATAGTTATTTGCATTTTTTATGTAAGACTAACCATAAGCGAGATATAAGTTTAAAAATAATTAATATTTAAAAAAAAAGTGCTTTAACAAAAAATGTCTTGTGATTTAAAATACACTTAATTTATTGGGTCCAATACTTTATTAGAAGAAAAAGGAGGTGACTTAAAAGGCACTGAAATCTTCAGAGTCGTTTTTAAATGCTGCATTTTCGTCTACGTCTCAAACATAGAAAACTGAATTACATTTTTGTTTAGTAACTGTAACAGTTTTCACTTTCTTTATTTGCTTATATCTCGAAAACAATTACTCCTATCAATTTTTATCTTTCTTTCAAAATTAAAGCTGATAAAATTTCCTACAAAATAGTTATGTGCATTTCTTTTGTAAGACCAACCATAAGCGAGTTATAGAGTTGGATATAAATAATCTTTAACAAAAATTTGCTTTAAAATAAAATGTTTGAAAAACCTAAATTAAACTAAATTAATTGAGTCTAACACTTTAGTATAGGAAAAAGGAGGAAACATAAAAGTCACCAAAGTCATCAGAGTCGTTTTTGGTCGTCATATTAATAACAATAACATTAATAATAATAATACTAATAGTACTAAATTTGCTTATATGCAAGCGCTTTATTAAGGTAACAGTTTTTTGGTTTCTTGCTTATATCTCGAAAACAGTTTCTCCTATTAATTTTTATCTTTTTACTAAAATTAAAGCTGATAAAATTTCCTACAAAATAGTTATTTGCATTTTTCTTGTAGGACCAAGTATAAGCGAGTTATAAAGATGGATATAAATAATATTTAACAAAAATTTGCTTTAAAATAAAATGTTTGAAATACTGAAATTTAACTGAATTAATTGTGTCTAACACTTTAGTAGAGGAAAAAGGAGAAGACATAAAAGTCACTAAAGGTTTCAGAGTCGTCTTTAATCGTCATACTAATAACAATAACATTAATAATAATACTAATAGTACTAAATTTGCTTGTATGCAAACGCTTAATTAAGGTGACAGTTTTTTGGTTTCTTGCTTATATCTCAAAAACTGTTACTCCTATCAATTTTTATCTTTTTACTATAATTAAAGCTGATAAAATTTCCTACAAAATAGTTTTTTGCATTTTCCATGATAAAATTTCCTACAAAATAGTTATTTGCATTTTTTTGTAGGACCAACCATAAGCGAGTTATAGAGTTGGATATAAATAATCTTTAACAAAAATTTGCTTTAAAATAAAATGTTTGAAAAACCGATATTAAACCAAATTAATTGGGTCTAACACTTTAGTAGAGGAAAAAGGAGAAGACATAAAAGTCACTAAAGGTTTCAGAGTCGTCTTTAATCGTCATACTAATAACAATAACATTAATAATAATACTAATAGTACTAAATTTGCTTGTATGCAAACGCTTAATTAAGGTGACAGTTTTTTGGTTTCTTGCTTATATCTCAAAAACAGTTACTCCTATCAATTTTTATCTTTTTACTATAATTAAAGCTGATAAAATTTCCTACAAAATAGTTTTTTGCATTTTTTATGATAAAATTTCCTACAAAATAGTTATTTGCATTTTTTTGTAGGACCAACCATAAGCGAGTTATAGAGTTGGATATAAATAATCTTTAACAAAAATTTGCTTTAAAATAAAATGTTTGAAAAACCGATATTAAACCAAATTAATTGGGTCTAACACTTTAGTAGAGGAAAAAGGAGAAGACATAAAAGTCACCAAAGTCTTCAGAGTTGTTTTTAGTACTAAATTTGCTTATATGCAAGCGCTTAATTAAGGTAACAGTTTTTTTGTTTCTTGCTTATATCTCGAAAACAGTTACTCCTATTAATTTTTATCTTTTTACTAAAATTAAAGCTGATAAAATTTTCTACAAAATAGTAATTTGCATTTTTCATGTAGGACTAACCATAAGCGAGATGTAAGTTTGAAAATAATTAATATTTAAAAAAAAAGTGTTTTAACAAAAAATGTCTTGTGATTTAAAATACACTTAATTTAATGGGTCCAATACTTTATTAGAAGAAAAAGAAGGTGACATAAAAATCACTGTAGTCTTTAGAGTCGATTTTAAATGCTGCATTTTCGTCTTTGTCTCAAACATTGAAAACTGAATTACATTTTTGTTCAGTAACAGTTACAATTTTCTTATTGGTTTTTTGCTTATATCTCGAAAACAATTTTTCCTATCAATTTTTATCTTCTTTTCAAAATTCAAGCTGATAAAATTTCCTACAAAATAGTTATTTGCATTTTTCTTGTAGGATCAACCATAAGCGAGTTATAGAGTTGGATATAAATAATCTTTAACAAAAATTTGCTTTAAAATAAAATGTTTGAAAAACCGAAATTAAACTAAATTAATTAAGACTAACACTTTAGTAGAGGAAAAAGGAGAAGACATAAAAGTCACCAAAGTCTTGAGAGTCGTTTTCAGTCGTCATATTAATAACAATAACATTAATAATAATAATACTAATATTACTAAATTTGCTTATATGCAAGCGCTTAATTAAGGTAACAGTTTCTTGCTTATATTTCGAAAACAGTTACTCCTAACTGTTTTCGAGATATAAGCAAGAAACCAAAAATCTGTAATATTACTAAATTTGCTTATATGCAAGCGCTTAATTAAGGTAACAGTTTCTTGCTTATATTTCGAAAACAGTTACTCCTAACTGTTTTCGAGATATAAGCAAGAAACCAAAAATCTGTTACCTTAATTAAGCGCTTGCATATAAGCAAATTTAGTACTATTAGTATTATTATTATTAATGTTATTGTTATTAATATGACGACTAAAAATGACTCTGAAGACTTTGGTGACTTTTATGTCTTCTCCTTTTTCCTATACTAAAGTGTTAGACTCAATTAATTTAGTTTAATTTCGGTTTTTCAAACATTTTATTTTAAAGCTAATTTTTGTTAAAGATTATTTATATCCAACTCTATAACTCGCTTATGGTTGGTCTTACAAAAGGAATGCAAATAACTATTTTGTAGGAAATTTTATCAGCTTTAATTTTGAAAGGAAGATAAAAATTGATAGGAGTAATTGTTTTCGAGATATAAGCAAAAAACCAAAGTGAAAACTGTTACAGTTACTGAACAAAAATGTAATTCAGTTTTCAATGTTTGAGACGAAGACAAAAATGCAGCATTTAAAAACGACTCTGAAGACTTCAGCGACTTTTATGTTACCTCCTTTTTCTTCTAATAAAGTATTGGACCCAATAAATTAAGTGTGTGTTAAATCACAAGACATTTTCTGTTAAAACACTTTTTTTTTAAATATTAATAATTTTTAAACTTATATCTCGCTTATGGTTAGTCTTACATGAAAAATGCAAATAACTATTTTGTAGGAAATTTTATCAGCTTTAATTTTAGTGAAAAGATAAAAATTGATATAAGTAACTGTTTTCGAGATATAAGCAAGAAACCAAAAAACTGTTACCTTAATTAAGCGATTGCATGTAAGCAAATTAAGTACTATTAGTATTATTACTATTAATATTATTGTTATTAATATGACGACTAAAGACGACGCTGAAACCTTTAGTAACTTTTATGTCTTCTCCTTTTTCCTCTACTAAAGTGTTAGACACAATTAATTTAATCACAAGACATTTTCTGTTAAAGCACTTTTTTTTTAAATATTAATTATTTTCAAACTTATATCTCGCTTATGGTTAGTCCTACATGAAAAATGCAAATAACTATTTTGTAGGAAATTTTATCAGCTTTAATTTTAGTAAAAAGATAAAAATTGATAGGAGTAACTGTTTTTGAGATATAAGCAAGAAACCAAAAAACTGTTACCTTAATTAAGCGTTTGCATATAAGCAAATTTAGTACTATTAGTATTATTATTATTAATGTTATTGTTATTAATATGACGACTAAAGACGACTCTGAAACCTTTAGTGACTTCTATGTCTTTTTCTTTTTCCTCTACTAAAGTGTTCGACACAATTAAATTAGTTTAATTTCAGTTTTTCAAACATTTTATTGTAAAGCAAATTTTTGTTAAATATTATTTATATCCAACTCTATAACTCGCTTATGGTTGGTCCTACAAGAAAAATGCAAATAACTATTTTGTAGGAAATTTTATCAGCTTGAATTTTGAAAGAAAGATAAAAATTGATAGGAGTAACTGTTTTCGAGATATAAGCAAAAAACCAATAAGAAAACTGTAACTGTTACTGAACAAAAATGTAATTCAGTTTTCAATTTTTGAGACGAAGACGAAAATGCAGCATTTAAAATCGACTCTGAAGACTTCAGTGACTTTTATGTCACCTCCTTTTTCTTCTAATAAAGTATTGGACCCATTAAATTAAGTGTATTTTAAATCACAAGACATTTTCTGTTAAAGCACTTTTTTTTTAAATATTAATTATTATCAAACTTATTTTTCGCTTATGGTTAGTCCTACATAAAAAATGCAAATTACTATTTTGTAGGAAATTTTATCAGCTTTAATTTTAGTAAAAAGATAAAAATTGATAGGAGTAACTGCTTTCGAGATATAAGCAAGAAACCAAAAAACTGTTACCTTAATTAAGCGCTTGCATATAAGCAAATTTAGTACTAAAAACAACTCTGAAGACTTTGGTGACTTTTATGTCTTCTCCTTTTTCCTCTACTAAAGTGTTAGACCCAATAAATTTAGTTTAATATCGGTTTTTCAAACATTTTATTTTAAAGCAAATTTTTGTTAATGATTATTTATATCCAACTCTATAACTCGCTTATGGTTGGTCCTACAAAAAAATGCAAACAACTAGTTTGTAGGAAATTTTATCGGCTTTAATTTTGAAAAAAAGATAAAAATTGATAGGAGTAACTGTTTTCGAGATATAAGCAAGAAACCAAAAAACTGTTACCTTAATTAAACGTTTGCATATAAGCAAATTTAGTACTATTAGTATTATTATTATTAATGTTATTGTTATTAATATGACGACTAAAGACGACTCTGAAACATTTAGTGACTTTTATGTCTTCTCCTTTTTCCTCTACTAAAGTGTTAGACACAATTAATTTAGTTTAATTCCGGTTTTTCAAGCATTTTATTTTAAAGCAAATTTTTGTTAAATATTATTTATATCCAACTCTATAACTCGATTATGCTTGGTTCCACAAGAAAAATGTAAATAACTATTTTGTTGGAAATTTTATCAGCTTTAATTTTGGAAAAAAGATAAAATTTGATAAGAGTAACTGTTTTCGAGATATAAGCAAAAAACCAATAAGAAAACTGTGACTGTTACTGAACAGAAATGTAATCCAGTTTTCAATGTTTGAGACGAAGACGAAAATGCAGCATTTAAAAACGACTCTGAAGACTTCAGTGACTTTTATGTCACCTCCTTTTTCTTCTAGTAAAGTATTGGACCCAATAAATTAAGTGTATTTTAAATCACAAGACATTTTCTGTTAAAGCACTTTTTTTTTAAATATTAATTATTTTCAAACTTATATCTCGTTTATGGTTAGTCCTACATGAAAAATGCAAATAACTATTTTGTAGGAAATTTTATCAGCTTTAATTTTAGTAAAAAGATAAAAATTGATAGGAGTAACTGTTTTCGAGATATAAGCAAGAAACCAAAAAACTGTCACCTTAATTAAGCGTTTGCATACAAGCAAATTTAGTACTATTAGTATTATTATTATTAAGGTTATTGTTATTAGTATGACGATTAAAGACGACTCTGAAACCTTTAGTGACTTTTATGTCTTCTCCTTTTTCCTCTACTAAAGTGTTAAACACAATTTATTTAGTTTAATTTCAGTATTTCAAACATTTTATTTTAAAGCAAATTTTTGTTAAATATTATTTATATCCATCTTTGTAACTCGCTTATACTTGGTCCTACAAGAAAAATGCAAATAACTATTGTGTAGGAAATTTTATCAGCTTTAATTTTAGTAAAAAGATAAAAATTGATAGGAGTAACTGTTTTCGAGATATAAACAAGAAACCAAAAAACTGTCACCTTAATTAAGCGTTTGCATACAAGCAAATTTAGTACTATTAGTATTATTATTATTAATGTTATTGTTATTAGTATGACGATTAAAGACGACTCTGAAACCTTTAGTGACTTTTATGTCTTCTCCTTTTTCCTCTACTAAAGTGTTAAACACAATTAATTTAGTTTAATTTCAGTATTTCAAACATTTTATTTTAAAGCAAATTTTTGTTAAATATTATTTATATCCAACTCTATAACTCGCTTATGGTTGGTCCTACAAGAAAAATGCAAATAACTATTTTGTAGGAAATTTTATTAGCTTGAATTTTGAAAGAAAGATAAAAATTGATAGGAGTAACTGTTTTCGAGATATAAGCAAAAAACCAATAAGAAAACTGTAACTGTTACTGAACAAAAATGTAATTCAGTTTTCAATTTTTGAGACGAAGACGAAAATGCAGCATTTAAAATCGACTCTGAAGACTTCAGTGACTTTTATGTCACCTCCTTTTTCTTCTAATAAAGTATTGGACCCATTAAATTAAGTGTATTTTAAATCACAAGACATTTTCTGTTATAGCACTATTTTTTTAAATATTAATTATTATCAAACTTATTTTTCGCTTATGGTTAGTCCTACATAAAAAATGCAAATTACTATTTTGTAGGAAATTTTATCAGCTTTAATTTTAGTAAAAAGATAAAAATTGATAGGAGTAACTGTTTTCGAGATATAAACAAGAAACCAAAAAACTGTTACCTTAATTAAGCGCTTGCATATAAGCAAATTTAGTACTAAAAACAACTCTGAAGACTTTGGTGACTTTTATGTCTTCTCCTTTTTCCTCAACTAAAGTGTTAGACCCAATAAATTTAGTTTAATATCGGTTTTTCAAACATTTTATTTTAAAGCAAATTTTTGTTAATGATTATTTATATCCAACTCTATAACTCGCTTATGGTTGGTCCTACAAAAAAATGCAAACTAGTTTGTAAGAAATTTTATCAGCTTTAATTTTGAAAAAAAGATAAAAATTGATAGGAGTAACTGTTTTCGAGATATAAGCAAGAAACCAAAAAACTGTTACCTTAATTAAACGTTTGCATATAAGCAAATTTAGTACTATTAGTATTATTATTATTAATGTTATTGTTATTAATATGACGACTAAAGACGACTCTGAAACATTTAGTGACTTTTATGTCTTCTCCTTTTTCCTCTACTAAAGTGTTAGACACAATTAATTTAGTTTAATTCCGGTTTTTCAAGCATTTTATTTTAAAGCAAATTTTTGTTAAATATTATTTATATCCAACTCTATAACTCGTTTATGCTTGGTTCTACAAGAAAAATGTAAATAACTATTTTGTTGGAAATTTTATCAGCTTTAATTTTAGAAGAAAGATAAAATTTGATAAGAGTAACTGTTTTCGAGATATAAGCAAAAAACCAATAAGAAAACTGTGACTGTTACTGAAGAGTAATGTAATCCAGTTTTCAATGTTTGAGACGAAGACGAAAATGCAGCATTTAAAAACGACTCTGAAGACTTTAGTGACTTTTATGTCACCTCCTTTTTCTTCTAGTAAAGTATTGGACCCAATAAATTAAGTGTATTTTAAATCACAAGACATTTTCTGTTAAAGCACTTTTTTTTTAAATATTAATTATTTTCAAACTTATATCTCGTTTATGGTTAGTCCTACATGAAAAATGCAAATAACTATTTTGTAGGAAATTTTATCAGCTTTAATTTTAGTAAAAAGATTAAAATTGATAGGAGTAACTGTTTTCGAGATATTAGCAAGAAACCAAAAAACTGTTACCTTAATTAAGCGTTTGCATATAAGCAAATTTAGTACTATTAGTATTATTATTATTAATGTTATTGTTATTAATATGACGATTAAAAACGACTCTGAAGACTTTGGGGACTTTTACGTCTACTCCTTTTTCCTCAACTAAAGTGTTAGACCCAATTAATTTAGTTTAATTTCGGTTTTTCAAACATTTTATTTTAAAGCAAATTTTTGTTAAAGATTATTTATATCCAACTCTATAACTCGCTTATGGTTGGTCCTACAAAAAAATGCAAATAACTATTTTGTAGGAAATTTTATCAGCTTTAATTTTAAAAGAAAGATAAAAATTTATAGGAGTAACTGTTTTCGAGATATAAGCAAAAAACCAAAGTGAAAACTGTAACTGTTACTGAACAAAAATGTAATTCAGTTTTCGATGATTGAGACGTAGACGAAAATGCAGCATTTAAAAACGACTCTGAAGACTTCAGTGACTTTTAAGTCACCTCCTTTTTCTTCTAATAAAGTATTGGACCCAATAAATTAAGTGTATTTTAAATCACAAGACATTTTTTGTTAAAGCACTTTTTTTTTAAATATTGATTATTTTCGAACTTATATCTCGCTTATGGTTAGTCCTACATGAAAAATGCAAAAAACTATTTTGTAGGAAATTTTATCAGCTTTAATTTTAGTAAAAAGATAAAAATTGATAGGAGTAACTGTTTTCGAGATATAAGCAAGAAACCAAAAAACTGTCACCTTAATTAAGCGTTTGCATACAAGCAAATTTAGTACTATTAGTATTATTATTATTAAGGTTATTGTTATTAGTATGACGATTAAAGACGACTCTGAAACCTTTAGTGACTTTTATGTCTTCTCCTTTTTCCTCTACTAAAGTGTTAAACACAATTTATTTAGTTTAATTTCAGTATTTCAAACATTTTATTTTAAAGCAAATTTTTGTTAAATATTATTTATATCCATCTTTATAACTCGCTTATACTTGGTCCTACAAGAAAAATGCAAATAACTATTGTGTAGGAAATTTTATCAGCTTTAATTTTAGTAAAAAGATAAAAATTGATAGGAGTAACTGTTTTCGAGATATAAGCAAGAAACCAAAAAACTGTCACCTTAATTAAGCGTTTGCATAAAAGCAAATTTAGTACTATTAGTATTATTATTATTAATGTTATTGTTATTAGTATGACGATTAAAGACGACTCTGAAACCCTTAGTGACTTTTATGTCTTCTCCTTTTTCCTCTACTAAAGTGTTAAACACAATTAATTTAGTTTAATTTCAGTATTTCAAACATTTTATTTTAAAGCAAATTTTTGTTAAATAATATTTATATCCAACTCTATAACTCGCTTATGGTTGGTCTTACAAAAGAAATGCAAATAACTATTTTGTAGGAAATTTTATCAGCTTTAATTTTGAAGGACAGATAAAAATTGATAGGAGTAATTGTTTTTGAGATATAAGCAAAAAACCAAAGTGAAAACTGTTACAGTTACTGAACAAAAATGTAATTCAGTTTTCAATGTTTGAGACGAAGACGAAAATGCATCATTTAAAAACGATTCTGAAGACTTCAGTGACTTTTATGTCACCTCCTTTTTCTTCTAATAAAGTATTGGACCCAATAAATTAAGTGTATTTTAAATCACAAGACATTTTCTGTTAAAGCACTTTTTTTTAAATATTAATTATTTTCAAACTTATATCTCGCTTATGGTTAGTCCTACATGAAAAATGCAAATAACTATTTTGTAGGAAATTTTATCAGCCTTAATTTTAGTAAAAAGATAAAAATTGATAGGAGTAACTGTTTTCGAAATATCAGCAAGAAACTGTTACCTTAATTAAGCGCTTGAGCAAATTTAGTAATATTAGTATTATTATTATTAATGTTATTGTTATTAATATGACGACTAAAAACGACTCTCAAGACTTTGGTGACTTTTATGTCTTCTCCTTTTTCCTCTACTAAAGTGTTAGTCTTAATTAATTTAGTTTAATTTCGGTTTTTCAAACATTTTATTTTAAAGCAAATTTTTGTTAAAGATTATTTATATGCAACTCTATAACTCGCTTATGGTTGGACCTACAAGAAAAATACAAATAACTATTTTGTAGGAAATTTTTTCAGCTTTAATTTTAGTAAAAAATAAAAATTGTTTGGAGTAAATGTTTTCGAGATATAAGCAAAAAACCAAAAAAATTGTTACCTTAAATAAGCGCTTGCATATAAGCAAATTTATTACTACTAGTATTGTTATTATAAATGTTATTGTTATTAATATGACGACTAAAGACAACTCTAAGACTTTAGTGACTTTTATGTCTCCTCCTTTTTCCTCTACTAAAATGTTAGACCCAATTAATTTTGTTTAATTTCAGTTTTTCATACATTTTATTTTAAAGCAAATTTTTGTTAATGATTATTTATATCCAACTCTATATAAATTAATTGGGTCTAACGCTTTAGTAGAGGAAAAAGGAGGAGACGTAAAATTCACCAAAGCTGATAAAATTTCCTACAAAATAGTTATTTGCATTTTTCTTGTAGGACCAACCATAAGCGAGTTATAGAGTTGGATATAAATAATCTCTAACAAAAATTTGCTTTAAAATAAAATGTTTGAAAAACCGAAATTAAACTAAATTAATTAAGATTAACACTTTAGTAGAGGAAAAAGGAGAAGACATAATAGTCACCAAAGTCCTGAAAGTCGTTTTTAGTCGTCATATTAATAACAATAACATTAATAATAATAATACTAATAGTACTAAGTTTGCTTATATGCAAGCGCTTAATTAAGGTAACAGTTATTTGGTTTCTTGCTTATGTCTCGAAAACAGTTACTCCTATCAATTTTTATCTTTTTACTAAAATTAAAGCTGATAAAATTTCCTACAAAATAGTTATTTGCATTTTTCATGTAGGACTAACCATAAGCGAGAAATAAGTTTGAAAATAATTAATATTTAAAAAAAAAGTGCTTTAACAGAAAATATTTTGTGATTTAAAATACCCATAATTTATTAGGTCCAATACTTTATTAGAAGAAAAAGGAGGTGATATATAAGTCACTGAAGTCTTCATAGTCGATTTTAAATGCTGCATTTTCGTCTTCGTCTCAAACATTGAAAACTGAATTACATTTTTGTTCAGTAACAGTTACAGTTTTCTTATTGGTTTTTTGCTTATATCTCGAAAACAGTTACTCCTATCAATTTTTATCTTTTTTTCAAAATTAAGGCTGATAAAATTTCCTACAAAATAGTTATTTGCATTTTTTTTGTAGGACCAACCATAAGCGAGTTATAGAGTTGGATGTAAATAATATTTAACAAAAATTTGCTTTAAAATAAAATGTTTGAAAAACTAAAATTAAACTAAATTAATTGTGTCTAACACTTTAGTAGAGGAAAAAAGAGAAGACATAAAAGTCACTAAAGGTTTCAGAGTCGTCTTTAGTCGTCATATTAATAACAATAACATTAATAATAATAATACTAATAGTACTAAATTTGCTTACATGCAAACGCTTAATTAAGGTAACAGTTTTTTGGTTTCTTGCTTATATCTCGAAAACAGATACTCCTATCAATTTTTATCTTTTTACTAAAGTTAAAGCTGATAAAATTTCCTACAAAATAGTTATTTGCATTTTTCATGTAGAACTAACCATAAGCGAGATATAAGTTTGAAAATAATTAATATTTAAAAAAAAAGTGCTTTAACAGAAAATGTCTTGTGATTTAAAATACACTTAATTTATTGGGTCCAATACTTCATTAGAAAAAAAAGGAGGTGACATAAAAGTCACTGAAGTCTTCAGAGTCGTTTTTAAACGCTGCATTTTCGTCTTTGTCTCAAACATTGAAAACTGAATTACATTTTTGTTCAGTAACAGTTACAGTTTTTTTATTGGTTTTTTGCTTATATCTCGAAAACAGTTACTCCTATCAAATATTATCTTTTTTCCAAAATTAAAGCTGATAAAATTTCCAACAAAATAGTTATTTACATTTTTCTTGTAGGACCAAGCATAAACGAGTTATAGAGATGGACATAAATAATATTTAACAAAAATTTGCTTTAAAATAAAATGCTTGAAAAACCGAAATTAAACTAAATTAATTGTGTCTAACACTTTAGAAGAGGAAAAAAGAGAAGACATAAAAGTCACTAAAGGTTTCAGAGTCGTCTTTAGTCGTCATATTAATAACAATAACATTAATAATAATAATACTAATAGTACTAAATTTGCTTATATGCAAACGCTTAATTAAGGTAACAGTTTTTTGGTTTCTTGCT
>NC_087397.1:14200000-14220000 GCF_031307605.1 Tribolium castaneum
AGAACGGCGTATCTCGGACTCTTATAGGACTCTTATAGGGTCAAAAAGTATCAGTTTGGATTAAAACAAATTATTTTTGTTGATTCTCAGTCTGAATTGTTCATCAGTTCAAACACAAAAACGGCTTATTTTAGACGATCTTTTGCTTTGAACAAGAAAACTTACATCGAACAGACTAAAAACGTATTAATCTGGCATAAAAGAGCAATTTATGTATCACTTTGGATAAAGGCAGCTAATCCTATTCGTTTCATTGCTTAAAATAGACAAAATTGTTAATAAATTTAACAAAAACGCTGTATTCTAGCACCAAATACTAATTACATTATAGTTTCGACGAGAATAGCTTATTTGGAATGATTCTATGCTTCCAAACGAGTAAATTTTTATTAAACAGATGCCAAACATCATGTTTTGTTCTATAAAGACATTTTATATTGCAGTTTGTATTAAAACAAAATATTTTCGTTGATCGTTTGTTAGAAGCAGCAAACCTAACATTTAGGAATCTGAAAACTTTGTATTCGGACACAAATCACCGAATTTTGTATCAGTTTAGACAAAAACGGTTGATTTTCGACAATATTTTGCCTTGAACAAGAAAACTTTTATCAAACTGACTAAAAACGTCTTGTTTTAGCACAAAACAAAAGATTTGCTTTATAATCTTAACGAGAGCTGTTAATTTCAAACGGTTCTATGCTTTGAAACGAGTAAACTTTCACTGAACAGAGAAAAAACACCTAATTTCGCCTTTTAAAAACGATTCATGCCACAGTTTGGATAAAAACCAATTATTTTCGTTAATTCATTGCTACAAACAAGAAACCTTACATCAAAGTAACTGAAAACCCCTTATTCAGGCACAGAAATTCGAATTACGTTTCAGTCTGAACAAAAACTGCTTACTTTAGACGATCCTTTGTTTTGAATACAAAAACTTACATTAAAAAGATTAAAAACGTCTTATTCTGGCTGAAAACTGCAAATTATATATTACTCTAGATAAAAGCAATTTATCCTGATTACTGATTACTCCTTTACTTAGAATAGAGTAAACTTGTATAAAACTTACTGAAAACTTTAAATTTCGTCTCAAAGAAATAAATTACGTTATAGTTTTGACCAGCACTGTTTATTTCAAACGATTTTATGATTCGAAACTAATGAACTTTTATGGGGCAGATGCAAAACCACATATTACCATATAAAGCGTTTTAAAGCTAATTATTACCTTTTGCAACAAGAAATTTCACGTCAAAGAAACTGAAAACTTCGTATCCATGCACAAATATCGAATTACGTATCAGTTTAGGCAAATACAGCTTATTTTAAACGATTCCTTGCTATAAACAAAAAAATTTTATCAAACATATTGAAAACGTCTTATTCTCGAAAATAAGAGCAAATTATGTATCAGCTTTAACAAAAGCGGATTACTCTGTTTGATTCTATGCTTAGAGTAGAGTAAACTACTATAAAACGTAATGAAAACTCTATATTCAAGCTCAAAAGAACAAATTACGTTATAGTTTTGACAAAAAAAAATTATTTCGGACGATTACATACTTCGAAGTAAGCAAACTTTAATTGAACAAGTGCAAAAGCTAATACTTTGCTTTAAAATAACGATTTATGTGGCAGTATGGTATTTTGCATCTGTCCTATAAAAGTTTACTCGTTTCGCTCCATTGAATCATTCGAAATAAATTATTTTGACACAACAACGAAAATAATTTGTTTTTGTTTAAACTGTAACATGTCGTTTTTATAAAACGAACTAAGACGTTTGGCATCTGTTTAGTGAAAGTTTTCTCGTTTGGGGGCATAAAATCGTTTGAAATTAACAGTTCTGGTCAAAACTATAACGTAAATTATTTCTTTGAGACGAAATTTAAAGTTTTCATTAAGTTTTATACAAGTTTGCTCTATTCTAAGCAAAGGAGTAATCAGGATAAACTGCTTTTATCCAAAGTAATACATAATTTGCAGTTTTGAGCCAGAATAAGACGTTTTTAATCTTTTTAATGTAAGTTTTTGTATTCAAAACAAAGGATCGTCTAAAGTAAGCAGTTTTTGTTCAGACTGAAACGTAATTCGAATTTCTGTGCCTGAATAAGGGGTTTTCAGTTACTTTGATGTAAGGTTTCTTGTTTGTAACAATGAATTAACGAAAATAATTGGTTTTTATCCTAACTTTGGCATGAATCGTTTTTAAAAGGCGAAATAAGATGTTTTTCCTCTGTTCAGTGAAAGTTTACTCGTTTCAAAGCATAGAACCGTTTGAAGTTAAGAGCTCTCGTTAAGACTATAACGCAAATCTTTTGTTTTGTGCTAAAATAAGACGTTTTTAGTCAGTTTGATATAAGTTTTCTTGTTCAAAGCAAAATATTGTCGAAAATCAACCGATTTTGTCTAAACTGATACAAAATTCGGTGGTTTGTGTCCGAATAGAAAGTTTTCAGATTCTTTAATGTTAGGTTTGCTGCTTCGAACAAAGAATCAACGAAAATATTTTGTTTTAATACAAACTGCAATATAAAATGTCTTTATAGGACAAAACATGATGTTTGGCATCTGTTTAATAAAAATTTACTCGTTTGGAAGCATAAAATCATTCCAAATAAGTTATTCTCGTCGAAACTATAATGTAATTAGTATTTTGTGTTAGAATACAGCGTTTTTGTTAGATTTTTAACAATTTCGTCTATTTTGAGCAATGAAACGAATAGGATTAGCTGCCTTTATCCAAAGTGATACATAAATTGCTCTTTTATGCCAGATTAATACGTTTTTAGTCTGTTCGATATAAGTTTTCTTGTTCAAAGCAAAAGATCGTCTAAAATAAGCCGTTTTTGTTTGAACTGATAAACAATTCAGACTGAGAGTCAACAAAAATAATTTGTTTTAATTCAAACTGATACTTTTTGACCCTATAAGAGTCCTATAAGAGTCCGAGATACGCCGTTCTCGTCAAGTCTATAACGTAATTCGTTTTTTTGTGTCAGAATACGACGTTTTCTGTCTGTTTAATATAATTTTTTAATAATAATAATAATAATAATAATAACAATAATAATAATAATAATAATAATAATAATAATAGTAATAGTAACAAAAGTAATAATAATGTTAATACTTTTAATAAGGAAATATGAAGCTTATTTTGTGTGTTACATGAGCGTTTTCTCATTTCTATGCAAAAGATCAAGTGTGATCTGTGTTTTTAGGCAAGAAATTGTCTAAAATAAATCACTCATTTTAAAACTGGTATAAAGACATTTACTATACAAAAGTTATAATCGGTTTTTAATAATAATAATAATAATAATATAAACAATAATAATAATAATAATAATAGTAATAATAATAATAATAATAATAATAGTAGTAAATAATAATAATAATACTTATAATAATGAATTTCTTTCTAAATTAAAGCTTAGTTTTTCTAAGCAAAAATGAAGCTTATTTTGTGTTATCTGAGCGTTTTCTCATTTCTATGCAGGAGATCATCTGTGATCTGTGTTTTTAGGCAAGAAATTGTCTAAAATTAATAACTCATTTTAAAACTGGTATAAAAACATTTACTATACAAAAGTTAAAATCGGTTTTTAATAATAATAATATTAATAATAAAAATAATAATAATAATAATAATAATAGTAATAATAATAATAAAAATAATAGTAATAATAATAATAATAATAAAAATAAGCTTAGTTTTCTAAGCAAAAATTAAGCTTATTTTGTGTGTTATATGAATGTTTTCTCATTTCTATGCAAGAAATCATCTGTGATCTGTGTTTTTAGGCAAGAAATTGTCTAAAATTAATAACTCATTTTAAAACTGGTATAAAAACATTTACTATACAAAAGTTATAATTGGTTTTTAATAATACCAATTATAATAATAATAATAATAATAATAATAATAATAATAATAATAATAATAACAATAATAATAATAATAATAATAATAATAATAATAATAATAATAATAAAAATAATAATAGTAGTAATAAAAGTAAGCATTGTTTTCTAAGCAAAAATGAAGCTTATATTGTGTTATATGAGCGTTTTCTCATTTCTATGCAAAAGATAATGTGTGATCTGTGTTTGTAGGCAATCTAAGCCATTTTATAGTTTTTAGGCAAGAAATTGGCTAAAATTAATCACTCATTTTAAAACTGGTATAAAAACAATACTATACAAAAGTTATAATCGGTTTTTAATAATACTAATAATAATAAGCACTTTTTTTTTTAAATAATAATTATTTTCAAACTTATATCTCGCTTATGGTTAGTCCTACATAAAAAATGCAAATAACTATTTTGTAGGAAATTTTATCAGCTTTAATTTTAGTAAAAAGATAAAAATTGATAGGAGTAACTGTTTTCGAAATATACGCAAGAAACTGTTACCTTAATTAAGCGCTTGCATATAAGCAAATTTAGTTATATTAGTATTATTATTATTAATGTTATTGTTATTAATATGACGACTAAAAACGACTCTCAAGACTTTGGTGACTTTTATGTCTTATCCTTTTTCCTCTACTAAAGTGTTAGTCTTAATTAATTTAGTTTAATTTCGGTTTTTCAAACATTTTATTTTAAAGCAAATTTTTGTTAAAGATTATTTATATCCAACTCTATAACTCGCTTATGGTTGGTCCTACAAGAAAAATGCAAATAACTATTTTGTAGGAAATTTTATCAGCTTGAATTTTGAAAAAAAAGATAAAAATTGATAGGAGTAACTGTTTTCGAGATATAAGCGAAAAACCAATAAGAAAACTGTAACTGTTACTGAACAAAAATGTAATTCAGTTTTCAATGTTTGAGACAAAGACGAAAATGCAGCATTTAAAATCGACTCTGAAGACTTCAGTGACTTTTATGTCACCTCCTTTTTCTTCTAATAAAGTATTGGACCCATTAAATTAAGTGTATTTTAAATCACAAGACATTTTCTGTTAAAGCACTTTTTTTTTAAATATTAATTATTTTCAAACTTACATCTCGCTTATGGTTAGTCCTACATAAAAAATGCAAATTACTATTTTGTAGGAAATTTTATCAGCTTTAATTCTAGTAAAATGATAAAAATTAATAGGAGTAACTGTTTTCGAGATATAAGCAAGAAACCAAAAAACTGTCACCTTAATTAAGCGTTTGCATACAAGCAAATTTAGTACTATTAGTATTATTATTATTAATGTTATTGTTATTAGTATGACGACTAAAGACGACTCTGCAACCTTTAGTGACTTTTATGTCTTCTCCTTTTTCCTCTACTAAAGTGTTAGACACAATTAATTTAGTTTAATTTCAGTATTTCAAACATTTTATTTTAAAGCAAATTTTTGTTAAATATTATTTATATCCATCTTTATAACTCGCTTATACTTGGTCCTACAAGAAAAATGCAATTAACTATTTTGTAGGAAATTTTATCAGCTTTAATTTTAGTAAAAAGATAAAAATTGCTAGGAGTAACTGTTTTCGAGATATAAGCAAGAAACCAAAAAACTGTTACCTTAATAAAGCGCTTGCATATAAGCAAATTTAGTACTATTACTATTATTATTATTAATGTTATTGTTATTAATATGACGACTAAAAACAACTCTCAAGACTTTGGTGACTTTTGTCTTCTCTTTTTTCCTCTACTAAAGTGTTAGACCCAATTAATTTGGTTTAATATCGGTTTTTCAAACATTTTATTTTAAAGAAAATTTTTGTTAAAGATTATTTATATCCAACTCTATAACTCACATATGGTTGGTCCTACAAAAAAATGCAAATAACTATTTTGTAGGAAATTTTATCAGCTTTAATTTTGAAAAAGAGATAAAAATTGATAGGAGTAACTGTTTTCGAGATATAAGCAAGAAACCAAAAAACTGTTACCATAATTAAGCGTTTGCATATAAGCAAATTTAGTACTATTAGTATTATTATTATTAATGTTATTGTTATTAATATGGCGACTAAAGACGACTCTGAAACATTTAGTGACTTTTATGTCTTCTCCTTTTTCCTCTACTAAAGTGTTAGACACAATTAATTTAGTTTAATTCCGGTTTTTCAAGCATTTTATTTTAAAGCAAATTTTTCATAAATATTATTTATATCCAACTCTATAACTCGTTTATGCTTGGTCCTGCAAGAAAAATGTAAATAACTATTTTGTTGGAAATTTTATTAGCTTTAATTTTGAAAGAAAGATAAAAATTGATAGGAGTAACTGTTTTCGAGATATAAGCAAAAAACCAATAAGAAAACTGTAACTGTTACTGAACAAAAATGTAATTCAGTTTTCAATGTTTGAGACGAAGACGAAAATGCAGCATTTAAAATCGACTCTGAAGACTTCAGTGACTTATATGTCACCTCCTTTTTCTTCTAATAAAGTATTGAACCTAATAAATTAAGTGTATTTTAAGTCACAAAATATTTTCTGTTAAAGCACTTTTTTTTTAAATATTAATTATTTTCAAACTTATATCTCGCTTATGGTTAGTCCTACATGAAAAATGCAAATAACTATTTCGTAGGAAATTTTATCAGCTTTAATTTTAGTAAATAGATAAAAATTGATAGGAGTAACTGTTTTCGAGATATAAGCAAGAAACTGTTACCTTAATTAAGCGCTTGCATATAAGCAAATTCCTCCACCCATGAGCGAGATATAAGTTTGAAAATAATTAATATTTAAAAAAAAAGTGCTTTAACAGAAAATGTCTTGTGATTTAAAATACACTTAATTTAATGAGTCCAATACTTTATTAGAAGAAAAAGGAGGTGACATATAAGTCACTGAAGTCTTCAGAGTCGATTTTAAATGCTGCATTTTCGTCTTCGTCTCAAACATTGAAAACTGAATTACATTTTTGTTCAGTAACAGTTACAGTTTTCTTATTAGTTTTTTGCTTATATCTCGAAAACAGTTACTCCTATCAATTTTTATCTTCCTTTCAAAATTAAAGCTAATAAAATTTCCTACAAAATAGTAATTTGCATTTTTCTTGTAGGACCAACCATAAGCGAGTTATAGAGTTGGATATAAATAATATTTAACAAAAACTTGCTTTAAAATAAAATGTTTGAAAAACTAAAATTAAACTAAATTAATTGTGTCTAACACTTTAGTAGAGGAAAAAGGAGAAGACATAAAAGTCACTAAAGGTTTCAGAGTCGTCTTTAATCGTCATATTAATAACAATAACATTAATAATAATAATACTAATAGTACTAAATTTGCTTACATGCAAACGCTTAATTAAGGTAACAGTTTTTTGGTTTCTTGCTTATATCTCGAAAACAGTTACTTATATCAATTTTTATCTTTTTACTAAAATTAAAGCTGATAAAATTTCCTACAAAATAGTTATTTGCATTTTTCATGTAAGACTAACCATAAGCGAGATATAAGTTTAAAAATTATTAATATTTAAAAAAAAAGTGCTTTAACAGAAAATGTCTTGTGATTTAAAATACACTTAATTTATTGGGTCCAATACTTTATTAGAAGAAAAAGGAGGTGACATAAAAGTCGCTGAAGTCTTCAGAGTCGATTTTAAATGCTGCATTTTCGTCTTCGCCTCAAACATTGAAAACTGAATTACATTTTTGTTCAGTAACTGTAACAGTTTTCACTTTGGTTTTTTGCTTATATCTCAAAAACAATTACTTAAATCAATTTTTATCTATCTTTCGAAATTAAAGCTGATAAAATTTCCTACAAAATAGTTATTTGCATTTCTTTTGTAAGACCAACCATAAGCGAGTTATAGAGTTGGATATAAATAATCTTTAACAAAAATTTGCTTTAAAATAAAATGTTTGAAAAACCGAAATTAAGCTAAATTAATTGAGTCTAACACTTTAGTATAGGAAAAAGGAGAAGACATAAAAGTCACCAAAGTCTTCAGAGTCGTTTCTAGTTGTCATATTAATAACAATAACATCAATAATAATAATACTAATAGTACTAAATTTGCTTATATGCAAGCGCTTAATTAAGGTAACAGTTTTTTGGTTTCTTGCTTATATCTCGAAAACAGTTACTCCTATCAATTTTTATCTTTTTACTAAAATTAAAGCTGATAAAATTTCCTACAAAATAGTTATTTGCATTTTTCATGTATAGCTAACCATAAGCGAGATATAAGTTTGAAAATAAATAATATTTAAAAAAAAAGTGCTTTAACAGAAAATGTCTTGTGATTTAAAATACACTTAATTTAATGAGTCCAATACTTTATTAGAAGAAAAAGGAGGTGACATAAACGTCACTGAAGTCTTCAGAGTCGATTTTAAATGGTGCATTTTCGTCTTCATCTCAAACATTGAAAACTGAATTACATTTTTGTTCAGTAACAGTTACAGTTTTTTTATTGGTTTTTTGCTTATATCTCGAAAACAGTTACTCCTATCAATTTTTATCTTTCTTTCAAGATTAAAGCTGATAAAATTTCCTAAAAAATAGTTATTTGCATTTTTCTTGTTGGACCAACCATAAGCGAGTTATAGAGTTGGATATAAATAATATTTAACAAAAACTTGCTTTAAAATAAAGTGTTTGAAAAACTAAAATTAAACTAAATTAATTGTGTCTAACACTTTAGTTGAGGAAAAAGGAGAAAACATTAAAGTCACTAAAGGTTTCAGAGTCGTCTTTAGTCGTCATATTAATAACAATAACATTAATAATAATAATACTAATAGTACTAAATTTGCTTATATGCAAGCGCTTAATTAAGGTAACAGTTTCTTGCTTATATCTCGAAAACTGTTACTCCTATCAATTTTTATCTTTTTACTATAATTAAAGCTGATAAAATTTCCTACAAAATAGTTTTTTGCATTTTTTATGATAAAATTTCCTACAAAATAGTTATTTGCATTTTTTTGTAGGACCAACCATAAGCGAGTTATAGAGTTGGATATAAATAATCTTTAACAAAAATTTGCTTTAAAATAAAATGTTTGAAAAACCGATATTAAACCAAATTAATTGGGTCTAACACTTTAGTAGAGGAAAAAGGAGAAGACATAAAAGTCACCAAAGACTTCAGAGTTGTTTTTAGTACTAAATTTGCTTATATGCAAGCGCTTAATTAAGGTAACAGTTTTTTTGTTTCTTGCTTATATCTCGAAAACAGTTACTCCTATTAATTTTTATCTTTTTACTAAAATTAAAGCTGATAAAATTTTCTACAAAATAGTAATTTGCATTTTTCATGTAGGACTAACCATAAGCGAGATGTAAGTTTGAAAATAATTAATATTTAAAAAAAAAAGTGTTTTAACAAAAAATGTCTTGTGATTTAAAATACACTTAATTTAATGGGTCCAATACTTTATTAGAAGAAAAAGAAGGTGACATAAAAATTACTGAAGTCTTCAGAGTCGATTTTAAATGCTGCATTTTCGTCTTTGTCTCAAACATTGAAAACTGAATTACATTTTTGTTCAGTAACAGTTACAATTTTCTTATTGGTTTTTTGCTTATATCTCGAAAACAATTTTTCCTATCAATTTTTATCTTCTTTTCAAAATTCAAGCTGATAAAATTTCCTACAAAATAGTTATTTGCATTTTTCTTGTTGGATCAACCATAAGCGAGTTATAGAGTTGGATATAAATAATCTTTAACAAAAATTTGCTTTAAAATAAAATGTTTGAAAAACCGAAATTAAACTAAATTAATTAAGACTAACACTTTAGTAGAGGAAAAAGGAGAAGACATAAAAGTCACCAAAGTCTTGAGAGTCGTTTTCAGTCGTCATATTAATAACAATAACATTAATAATAATAATACTAATATTACTAAATTTGCTTATATGCAAGCGCTTAATTAAGGTAACAGTTTCTTGCTTATATTTCGAAAACAGTTACTCCTAACTGTTTTCGAGATATAAGCAAGAAACCAAAAATCTGTAATATTACTAAATTTGCTTATATGCAAGCGCTTAATTAAGGTAACAGTTTCTTGCTTATATTTCGAAAACAGTTACTCCTAACTGTTTTCGAGATATAAGCAAGAAACCAAAAATCTGTTACCTTAATTAAGCGCTTGCATATAAGCAAATTTAGTACTATTAGTATTATTATTATTAATGTTATTGTTATTAATATGACGACTAAAAATGACTCTGAAGACTTTGGTGACTTTTATGTCTTCTCCTTTTTCCTATACTAAAGTGTTAGACTCAATTAATTTAGTTTAATTTCGGTTTTTCAAACATTTTATTTTAAAGCTAATTTTTGTTAAAGATTATTTATATCCAACTCTATAACTCGCTTATGGTTGGTCTTACAAAAGGAATGCAAATAACTATTTTGTAGGAAATTTTATCAGCTTTAATTTTGAAAGGAAGATAAAAATTGATAGGAGTAATTGTTTTCGAGATATAAGCAAAAAACCAAAGTGAAAACTGTTACAGTTACTGAACAAAAATGTAATTCAGTTTTCAATGTTTGAGACGAAGACAAAAATGCAGCATTTAAAAACGACTCTGAAGACTTCAGCGACTTTTATGTCACCTCCTTTTTCTTCTAATAAAGTATTGGACCCAATAAATTAAGTGTGTGTTAAATCACAAGACATTTTCTGTTAAAACACTTTTTTTTTAAATATTAATAATTTTTAAACTTATATCTCGCTTATGGTTAGTCTTACATGAAAAATGCAAATAACTATTTTGTAGGAAATTTTATCAGCTTTAATTTTAGTGAAAAGATAAAAATTGATATAAGTAACTGTTTTCGAGATATAAGCAAGAAACCAAAAAACTGTTACCTTAATTAAGCGATTGCATGTAAGCAAATTAAGTACTATTAGTATTATTACTATTAATATTATTGTTATTAATATGACGACTAAAGACGACGCTGAAACCTTTAGTAACTTTTATGTCTTCTCCTTTTTCCTCTACTAAAGTGTTAGACACAATTAATTTAATCACAAGACATTTTCTGTTAAAGCACTTTTTTTTTAAATATTAATTATTTTCAAACTTATATCTCGCTTATGGTTAGTCCTACATGAAAAATGCAAATAACTATTTTGTAGGAAATTTTATCAGCTTTAATTTTAGTAAAAAGATAAAAATTGATAGGAGTAACTGTTTTCGAGATATAAGCAAGAAACCAAAAAACTGTTACCTTAATTAAGCGTTTGCATATAAGCAAATTTAGTACTATTAGTATTATTATTATTAATGTTATTGTTATTAATATGACGACTAAAGACGACTCTGAAACCTTTAGTGACTTCTATGTCTTTTTCTTTTTCCTCTACTAAAGTGTTCGACACAATTAAATTAGTTTAATTTCAGTTTTTCAAACATTTTATTGTAAAGCAAATTTTTGTTAAATATTATTTATATCCAACTCTATAACTCGCTTATGGTTGGTCCTACAAGAAAAATGCAAATAACTATTTTGTAGGAAATTTTATCAGCTTGAATTTTGAAAGAAAGATAAAAATTGATAGGAGTAACTGTTTTCGAGATATAAGCAAAAAACCAATAAGAAAACTGTAACTGTTACTGAACAAAAATGTAATTCAGTTTTCAATTTTTGAGACGAAGACGAAAATGCAGCATTTAAAATCGACTCTGAAGACTTCAGTGACTTTTATGTCACCTCCTTTTTCTTCTAATAAAGTATTGGACCCATTAAATTAAGTGTATTTTAAATCACAAGACATTTTCTGTTAAAGCACTTTTTTTTTAAATATTAATTATTATCAAACTTATTTTTCGCTTATGGTTAGTCCTACATAAAAAATGCAAATTACTATTTTGTAGGAAATCTTATCCGCTTTAATTTTAGTAAAAAGATAAAAATTGATAGGAGTAACTGTTTTCGAGATATAAGCAAGAAACCAAAAAACTGTTACCTTAATTAAGCGCTTGCATATAAGCAAATTTAGTACTAAAAACAACTCTGAAGACTTTGGTGACTTTTATGTCTTCTCCTTTTTCCTCTACTAAAGTGTTAGACCCAATAAATTTAGTTTAATATCGGTTTTTCAAACATTTTATTTTAAAGCAAATTTTTGTTAATGATTATTTATATCCAACTCTATAACTCGCTTATGGTTGGTCCTACAAAAAAATGCAAACAACTAGTTTGTAGGAAATTTTATCAGCTTTAATTTTGAAAAAAAGATAAAAATTGATAGGAGTAACTGTTTTCGAGATATAAGCAAGAAACCAAAAAACTGTTACCTTAATTAAACGTTTGCATATAAGCAAATTTAGTACTATTAGTATTATTATTATTAATGTTATTGTTATTAATATGACGACTAAAGACGACTCTGAAACATTTAGTGACTTTTATGTCTTCTCCTTTTTCCTCTACTAAAGTGTTAGACACAATTAATTTAGTTTAATTCCGGTTTTTCAAGCATTTTATTTTAAAGCAAATTTTTGTTAAATATTATTTATATCCAACTCTATAACTCGTTTATGCTTGGTTCTACAAGAAAAATGTAAATAACTATTTTGTTGGAAATTTTATCAGCTTTAATTTTGGAAGAAAGATAAAATTTGATAAGAGTAACTGTTTTCGAGATATAAGCAAAAAACCAATAAGAAAACTGTGACTGTTACTGAACAGAAATGTAATCCAGTTTTCAATGTTTGAGACGAAGACGAAAATGCAGCATTTAAAAACGACTCTGAAGACTTCAGTGACTTTTATGTCACCTCCTTTTTCTTCTAGTAAAGTATTGGACCCAATAAATTAAGTGTATTTTAAATCACAAGACATTTTCTGTTAAAGCACTTTTTTTTTTAAATATTAATTATTTTCAAACTTATATCTCGTTTATGGTTAGTCCTACATGAAAAATGCAAATAACTATTTTGTAGGAAATTTTATCAGCTTTAATTTTAGTAAAAAGATAAAAATTGATAGGAGTAACTGTTTTCGAGATATAAGCAAGAAACCAAAAAACTGTCACCTTAATTAAGCGTTTGCATACAAGCAAATTTAGTACTATTAGTATTATTATTATTAAGGTTATTGTTATTAGTATGACGATTAAAGACGACTCTGAAACCTTTAGTGACTTTTATGTCTTCTCCTTTTTCCTCTACTAAAGTGTTAAACACAATTTATTTAGTTTAATTTCAGTATTTCAAACATTTTATTTTAAAGCAAATTTTTGTTAAATATTATTTATATCCATCTTTATAACTCGCTTATACTTGGTCCTACAAGAAAAATGCAAATAACTATTGTGTAGGAAATTTTATCAGCTTTAATTTTAGTAAAAAGATAAAAATTGATAGGAGTAACTGTTTTCGAGATATAAGCAAGAAACCAAAAAACTGTCACCTTAATTAAGCGTTTGCATACAAGCAAATTTAGTACTATTAGTATTATTATTATTAATGTTATTGTTATTAGTATGACGATTAAAGACGACTCTGAAACCTTTAGTGACTTTTATGTCTTCTCCTTTTTCCTCTACTAAAGTGTTAAACACAATTAATTTAGTTTAATTTCAGTATTTCAAACATTTTATTTTAAAGCAAATTTTTGTTAAATATTATTTATATCCAACTCTATAACTCGCTTATGGTTGGTCCTACAAGAAAAATGCAAATAACTATTTTGTAGGAAATTTTATCAGCTTGAATTTTGAAAGAAAGATAAAAATTGATAGGAGTAACTGTTTTCGAGATATAAGCAAAAAACCAATAAGAAAACTGTAACTGTTACTGAACAAAAATGTAATTCAGTTTTCAATTTTTGAGACGAAGACGAAAATGCAGCATTTAAAATCGACTCTGAAGACTTCAGTGACTTTTATGTCACCTCCTTTTTCTTCTAATAAAGTATTGGACCCATTAAATTAAGTGTATTTTAAATCACAAGACATTTTCTGTTATAGCACTATTTTTTTAAATATTAATTATTATCAAACTTATTTTTCGCTTATGGTTAGTCCTACATAAAAAATGCAAATTACAATTTTGTAGGAAATTTTATCAGCTTTAATTTTAGTAAAAAGATAAAAATTGATAGGAGTAACTGTTTTCGAGATATAAACAAGAAACCAAAAAACTGTTACCTTAATTAAGCGCTTGCATATAAGCAAATTTAGTACTAAAAACAACTCTGAAGACTTTGGTGACTTTTATGTCTTCTCCTTTTTCCTCAACTAAAGTGTTAGACCCAATAAATTTAGTTTAATATCGGTTTTTCAAACATTTTATTTTAAAGCAAATTTTTGTTAATGATTATTTATATCCAACTCTATAACTCGCTTATGGTTGGTCCTACAAAAAAATGCAAACTAGTTTGTAAGAAATTTTATCAGCTTTAATTTTGAAAAAAAGATAAAAATTGATAGGAGTAACTGTTTTCGAGATATAAGCAAGAAACCAAAAAACTGTTACCTTAATTAAACGTTTGCATATAAGCAAATTTAGTACTATTAGTATTATTATTATTAATGTTATTGTTATTAATATGACGACTAAAGACGACTCTGAAACATTTAGTGACTTTTATGTCTTCTCCTTTTTCCTCTACTAAAGTGTTAGACACAATTAATTTAGTTCAATTCCGGTTTTTCAAGCATTTTATTTTAAAGCAAATTTTTGTTAAATATTATTTATATCCAACTCTATAACTCGTTTATGCTTGGTTCTACAAGAAAAATGTAAATAACTATTTTGTAGGAAATTTTATCAGCTTGAATTTTGAAAGAAAGATAAAAATTGATAGGAGTAACTGTTTTCGAGATATAAGCAAAAAACCAATAAGAAAACTGTAACTGTTACTGAACAAAAATGTAATTCAGTTTTCAATTTTTGAGACGAAGACGAAAATGCAGCATTTAAAATCGACTCTGAAGACTTCAGTGACTTTTATGTCACCTCCTTTTTCTTCTAATAAAGTATTGGACCCATTAAATTAAGTGTATTTTAAATCACAAGACATTTTCTGTTATAGCACTTTTTTTTTAAATATTAATTATTATCAAACTTATTTTTCGCTTATGGTTAGTCCTACATAAAAAATGCAAATTACTATTTTGTAGGAAATTTTATCAGCTTTGATTTTAGTAAAAAGATAAAAATTGATAGGAGTAACTGTTTTCGAGATATAAACAAGAAACCAAAAAACTGTTACCTTAATTAAGCGCTTGCATATAAGCAAATTTAGTACTAAAAACAACTCTGAAGACTTTGGTGACTTTTATGTCTTCTCCTTTTTCCTCAACTAAAGTGTTAGACCCAATAAATTTAGTTTAATATCGGTTTTTCAAACATTTTATTTTAAAGCAAATTTTTGTTAATGATTATTTATATCCAACTCTATAACTCGCTTATGGTTGGTCCTACAAAAAAATGCAAACTAGTTTGTAGGAAATTTTATCAGCTTTAATTTTAAAAAAAAGATAAAAATTGATAGGAGTAACTGTTTTCGAGATATAAGCAAGAAACCAAAAAACTGTTACCTTAATTAAACGTTTGCATATAAGCAAATTTAGTACTATTAGTATTATTATTATTAATGTTATTGTTATTAATATGACGACTAAAGACCACTCTGAAACATTTAGTGACTTTTATGTCTTCTCCTTTTTCCTCTACTAAAGTGTTAGACACAATTAATTTAGTTTAATTCCGGTTTTTCAAGCATTTTATTTTAAAGCAAATTTTTGTTAAATATTATTTATATCCAACTCTATAACTCGTTTATGCTTGGTTCTACAAGAAAAATGTAAATAACTATTTTGTTGGAAATTTTATCAGCTTTAATTTTAGAAGAAAGATAAAATTTGATAAGAGTAACTGTTTTCGAGATATAAGCAAAAAACCAATAAGAAAACTGTGACTGTTACTGAACAGTAATGTAATCCAGTTTTCAATGTTTGAGACGAAGACGAAAATGCAGCATTTAAAAACGACTCTGAAGACTTCAGTGACTTTTATGTCACCTCCTTTTTCTTCTAGTAAAGTATTGGACCCAATAAATTAAGTGTATTTTAAATCACAAGACATTTTCTGTTAAAGCACTTTTTTTTAAATATTAATTATTTTCAAACTTATATCTCGTTTATGGTTAGTCCTACATGAAAAATGCAAATAACTATTTTGTAGGAAATTTTATCAGCTTTAATTTTAGTAAAAAGATTAAAATTGATAGGAGTAACTGTTTTCGAGATATTAGCAAGAAACCAAAAAACTGTTACCTTAATTAAGCGTTTGCATATAAGCAAATTTAGTACTATTAGTATTATTATTATTAATGTTATTGTTATTAATATGACGATTAAAAACGACTCTGAAGACTTTGGGGACTTTTACGTCTACTCCTTTTTCCTCAACTAAAGTGTTAGACCCAATTAATTTAGTTTAATTTCGGTTTTTCAAACATTTTATTTTAAAGCAAATTTTTGTTAAAGATTATTTATATCCAACTCTATAACTCGCTTATGGTTGGTCCTACAAAAAAATGCAAATAACTATTTTGTAGGAAATTTTATCAGCTTTAATTTTAAAAGAAAGATAAAAATTTATAGGAGTAACTGTTTTCGAGATATAAGCAAAAAACCAAAGTGAAAACTGTAACTGTTACTGAACAAAAATGTAATTCAGTTTTCGATGATTGAGACGTAGACGAAAATGCAGCATTTAAAAACGACTCTGAAGACTTCAGTGACTTTTAAGTCACCTCCTTTTTCTTCTAATAAAGTATTGGACCCAATAAATTAAGTGTATTTTAAATCACAAGACATTTTTTGTTAAAGCACTTTTTTTTTAAATATTGATTATTTTCGAACTTATATCTCGCTTATGGTTAGTCCTACATGAAAAATGCAAAAAACTATTTTGTAGGAAATTTTATCAGCTTTAATTTTAGTAAAAAGATAAAAATTGATAGGAGTAACTGTTTTCGAGATATAAGCAAGAAACCAAAAAACTGTCACCTTAATTAAGCGTTTGCATACAAGCAAATTTAGTACTATTAGTATTATTATTATTAAGGTTATTGTTATTAGTATGACGATTAAAGACGACTCTGAAACCTTTAGTGACTTTTATGTCTTCTCCTTTTTCCTCTACTAAAGTGTTAAACACAATTTATTTAGTTTAATTTCAGTATTTCAAACATTTTATTTTAAAGCAAATTTTTGTTAAATATTATTTATATCCATCTTTATAACTCGCTTATACTTGGTCCTACAAGAAAAATGCAAATAACTATTGTGTAGGAAATTTTATCAGCTTTAATTTTAGAAAAAAGATAAAAATTGATAGGAGTAACTGTTTTCGAGATATAAGCAAGAAACCAAAAAACTGTCACCTTAATTAAGCGTTTGCATAAAAGCAAATTTAGTACTATTAGTATTATTATTATTAATGTTATTGTTATTAGTATGACGATTAAAGACGACTCTGAAACCTTTAGTGACTTTTATGTCTTCTCCTTTTTCCTCTACTAAAGTGTTAAACACAATTAATTTAGTTTAATTTCAGTATTTCAAACATTTTATTTTAAAGCAAATTTTTGTTAAATATTATTTATATCCAACTCTATAACTCGCTTATGGTTGGTCTTACAAAAGAAATGCAAATAACTATTTTGTAGGAAATTTTATCAGCTTTAATTTTGAAGGACAGATAAAAATTGATAGGAGTAATTGTTTTTGAGATATAAGCAAAAAACCAAAGTGAAAACTGTTACAGTTACTGAACAAAAATGTAATTCAGTTTTCAATGTTTGAGACGAAGACGAAAATGCATCATTTAAAAACGATTCTGAAGACTTCAGTGACTTTTATGTCACCTCCTTTTTCTTCTAATAAAGTATTGGACCCAATAAATTAAGTGTATTTTAAATCACAAGACATTTTCTGTTAAAGCACTTTTTTTTAAATATTAATTATTTTCAAACTTATATCTCGCTTATGGTTAGTCCTACATAAAAAATGCAAATAACTATTTTGTAGGAAATTTTATCAGCTTTAATTTTAGTAAAAAGATAAAAATTGGTAGGAGTAACTGTTTTCGAAATATCAGCAAGAAACTGTTACCTTAATTAAGCGCTTGAGCAAATTTAGTAATATTAGTATTATTATTATTAATGTTATTGTTATTTATATGACGACTAAAAACGACTCTCAAGACTTTGGTGACTTTTATGTCTTCTCCTTTTTCCTCTACTAAAGTGTTAGTCTTAATTAATTTAGTTTAATTTCGGTTTTTCAAACATTTTATTTTAAAGCAAATTTTTGTTAAAGATTATTTATATGCAACTCTATAACTCGCTTATGGTTGGTCCTACAAGAAAAATGCAAATAACTATTTTGTAGGAAATTTTTTCAGCTTTAATTTTAGTAAAAAATAAAAATTGTTTGGAGTAAATGTTTTCGAGATATAAGCAAAAAACCAAAAAAATTGTTACCTTAAATAAGCGCTTGCATATAAGCAAATTTATTACTACTAGTATTGTTATTATAAATGTTATTGTTATTAATATGACGACTAAAGACAACTCTAAGACTTTAGTGACTTTTATGTCTCCTCCTTTTTCCTCTACTAAAATGTTAGACCCAATTAATTTTGTTTAATTTCAGTTTTTCATACATTTTATTTTAAAGCAAATTTTTGTTAATGATTATTTATATCCAACTCTATATAAATTAATTGGGTCTAACGCTTTAGTAGAGGAAAAAGGAGGAGACGTAAAATTCACCAAAGCTGATAAAATTTCCTACAAAATAGTTATTTGCATTTTTCTTGTAGGACCAACCATAAGCGAGTTATAGAGTTGGATATAAATAATCTCTAACAAAAATTTGCTTTAAAATAAAATGTTTGAAAAACCGAAATTAAACTAAATTAATTAAGATTAACACTTTAGTAGAGGAAAAAGGAGAAGACATAATAGTCACCAAAGTCCTGAAAGTCGTTTTTAGTCGTCATATTAATAACAATAACATTAATAATAATAATACTAATAGTACTAAGTTTGCTTATATGCAAGCGCTTAATTAAGGTAACAGTTATTTGGTTTCTTGCTTATGTCTCGAAAACAGTTACTCCTATCAATTTTTATCTTTTTACTAAAATTAAAGCTGATAAAATTTCCTACAAAATAGTTATTTGCATTTTTCATGTAGAACTAACCATAAGCGAGATATAAGTTTGAAAATAATTAATATTTAAAAAAAAAGTGCTTTAACAGAAAATGTCTTGTGATTTAAAATACACTTAATTTATTGGGTCCAATACTTCATTAGAAAAAAAAGGAGGTGACATAAAAGTCACTGAAGTCTTCAGAGTCGTTTTTAAATGCTGCATTTTCGTCTTTGTCTCAAACATTGAAAACTGAATTACATTTTTGTTCAGTAACAGTTACAGTTTTTTTATTGGTTTTTTGCTTATATCTCGAAAACAGTTACTCCTATCAAATATTATCTTTCTTCCAAAATTAAAGCTGATAAAATTTCCAACAAAATAGTTATTTACATTTTTCTTGTAGGACCAAGCATAAACGAGTTATAGAGTTGGACATAAATAATATTTAACAAAAATTTGCTTTAAAATAAAATGCTTGAAAAACCGAAATTAAACTAAATTAATTGTGTCTAACACTTTAGAAGAGGAAAAAAGAGAAGACATAAAAGTCACTAAAGGTTTCAGAGTCGTCTTTAGTCGTCATATTAATAACAATAACATTAATAATAATAATACTAATAGTACTAAATTTGCTTATATGCAAACGCTTAATTAAGGTAACAGTTTTTTGGTTTCTTGCTTATATCTCGAAAACAGTTACTCCTATCAATTTATATCTTTCTTTCAAAATTAAAGCTGATAAAATTTCCTACAAAATAGTTATTTGCATTTCTTTTGTAAAACCAACCATAAGCGAGTTATAGAGTTGGATATAAATAATCTTCAACAAAAATTTGCTTTAAAATAAAATGTATGAAAAACCGAAATT
>NC_087397.1:14225000-14267500 GCF_031307605.1 Tribolium castaneum
AAAGTTTTCAGATTCTTTAATGTTAGGTTTGCTGCTTCGAACAAAGAATCAACGAAAATATTTTGTTTTAATACAAACTGCAATATAAAATGTCTTTATAGGACAAAACATGATGTTTGGCATCTGTTTAATAAAAATTTACTCGTTTGGAAGCATAAAATCATTCCAAATAAGTTATTCTAGTCGAAACTATAATGTAATTAGTATTTTGTGTTAGAATACAGCGTTTTTGTTAGATTTTTAACAATTTCGTCTATTTTGAGCAATGAAACGAATAGGATTAGCTGCCTTTATCCAAAGTGATACATAAATTGCTCTTTTATGCCAGATTAATACGTTTTTAGTCTGTTCGATATAAGTTTTCTTGTTCAAAGCAAAAGATCGTCTAAAATAAGCCGTTTTTGTTTGAACTGATAAGCAATTCAGACTGAGAGTCAACAAAAATAATTTGTTTTAATTCAAACTGATACTTTTTGACCCTATAAGAGTCCTATAAGAGTCCGAGATACGCCGTTCTCGTCAAGTCTATAACGTAATTCGTTTTTTTGTGTCAGAATACGACGTTTTCTGTCTGTTTAATATAATTTTTTAATAATAATAATAATAATAATAATAACAATAATAATAATAATAATAATAATAATAATAATAATAGTAATAGTAACAAAAGTAATAATAATGTTAATACTTTTAATAAGGAAATATGAAGCTTATTTTGTGTGTTACATGAGCGTTTTCTCATTTCTATGCAAAAGATCAAGTGTGATCTGTGTTTTTAGGCAAGAAATTGTCTAAAATAAATCACTCATTTTAAAACTGGTATAAAGACATTTACTATACAAAAGTTATAATCGGTTTTTAATAATAATAATAATAATAATATAAACAATAATAATAATAATAATAATAGTAATAATAATAATAATAATAATAATAATAATAGTAGTAAATAATAATAATAATACTTATAATAATGAATTTCTTTCTAAATTAAAGCTTAGTTTTTCTAAGCAAAAATGAAGCTTATTTTGTGTTATCTGAGCGTTTTCTCATTTCTATGCAGGAGATCATCTGTGATCTGTGTTTTTAGGCAAGAAATTGTCTAAAATTAATAACTCATTTTAAAACTGGTATAAAAACATTTACTATACAAAAGTTAAAATCGGTTTTTAATAATAATAATATTAATAATAAAAATAATAATAATAATAATAATAATAGTAATAATAATAATAAAAATAATAGTAATAATAATAATAATAATAAAAATAAGCTTAGTTTTCTAAGCAAAAATGAAGCTTATTTTGTGTGTTATATGAATGTTTTCTCATTTCTATGCAAGAAATCATCTGTGATCTGTGTTTTTAGGCAAGAAATTGTCTAAAATTAATAACTCATTTTAAAACTGGTATAAAAACATTTACTATACAAAAGTTATAATTGGTTTTTAATAATACCAATAATAATAATAATAATAATAATAATAATAATAATAATAATAATAATAATAATAATAATAATAATAACAATAATAATAATAATAATAATAATAATAATAATAATAATAATAATAATAATAATAAAAATAATAATAGTAGTAATAAAAGTAAGCATTGTTTTCTAAGCAAAAATGAAGCTTATATTGTGTTATATGAGCGTTTTCTCATTTCTATGCAAAAGATAATGTGTGATCTGTGTTTGTAGGCAATCTAAGCCATTTTATAGTTTTTAGGCAAGAAATTGGCTAAAATGAATCACTCATTTTAAAACTGGTATAAAAACAATACTATACAAAAGTTATAATCGGTTTTTAATAATACTAATAATAATAAGCACTTTTTTTTTTAAATAATAATTATTTTCAAACTTATATCTCGCTTATGGTTAGTCCTACATAAAAAATGCAAATAACTATTTTGTAGGAAATTTTATCAGCTTTAATTTTAGTAAAAAGATAAAAATTGATAGGAGTAACTGTTTTCGAAATATACGCAAGAAACTGTTACCTTAATTAAGCGCTTGCATATAAGCAAATTTAGTTATATTAGTATTATTATTATTAATGTTATTGTTATTAATATGACGACTAAAAACGACTCTCAAGACTTTGGTGACTTTTATGTCTTATCCTTTTTCCTCTACTAAAGTGTTAGTCTTAATTAATTTAGTTTAATTTCGGTTTTTCAAACATTTTATTTTAAAGCAAATTTTTGTTAAAGATTATTTATATCCAACTCTATAACTCGCTTATGGTTGGTCCTACAAGAAAAATGCAAATAACTATTTTGTAGGAAATTTTATCAGCTTGAATTTTGAAAAAAAAGATAAAAATTGATAGGAGTAACTGTTTTCGAGATATAAGCGAAAAACCAATAAGAAAACTGTAACTGTTACTGAACAAAAATGTAATTCAGTTTTCAATGTTTGAGACAAAGACGAAAATGCAGCATTTAAAATCGACTCTGAAGACTTCAGTGACTTTTATGTCACCTCCTTTTTCTTCTAATAAAGTATTGGACCCATTAAATTAAGTGTATTTTAAATCACAAGACATTTTCTGTTAAAGCACTTTTTTTTTAAATATTAATTATTTTCAAACTTACATCTCGCTTATGGTTAGTCCTACATAAAAAATGCAAATTACTATTTTGTAGGAAATTTTATCAGCTTTAATTCTAGTAAAATGATAAAAATTAATAGGAGTAACTGTTTTCGAGATATAAGCAAGAAACCAAAAAACTGTCACCTTAATTAAGCGTTTGCATACAAGCAAATTTAGTACTATTAGTATTATTATTATTAATGTTATTGTTATTAGTATGACGACTAAAGACGACTCTGCAACCTTTAGTGACTTTTATGTCTTCTCCTTTTTCCTCTACTAAAGTGTTAGACACAATTAATTTAGTTTAATTTCAGTATTTCAAACATTTTATTTTAAAGCAAATTTTTGTTAAATATTATTTATATCCATCTTTATAACTCGCTTATACTTGGTCCTACAAGAAAAATGCAATTAACTATTTTGTAGGAAATTTTATCAGCTTTAATTTTAGTAAAAAGATAAAAATTGCTAGGAGTAACTGTTTTCGAGATATAAGCAAGAAACCAAAAAACTGTTACCTTAATAAAGCGCTTGCATATAAGCAAATTTAGTACTATTACTATTATTATTATTAATGTTATTGTTATTAATATGACGACTAAAAACAACTCTCAAGACTTTGGTGACTTTTGTCTTCTCTTTTTTCCTCTACTAAAGTGTTAGACCCAATTAATTTGGTTTAATATCGGTTTTTCAAACATTTTATTTTAAAGAAAATTTTTGTTAAAGATTATTTATATCCAACTCTATAACTCACTTATGGTTGGTCCTACAAAAAAATGCAAATAACTATTTTGTAGGAAATTTTATCAGCTTTAATTTTGAAAAAGAGATAAAAATTGATAGGAGTAACTGTTTTCGAGATATAAGCAAGAAACCAAAAAACTGTTACCATAATTAAGCGTTTGCATATAAGCAAATTTAGTACTATTAGTATTATTATTATTAATGTTATTGTTATTAATATGGCGACTAAAGACGACTCTGAAACATTTAGTGACTTTTATGTCTTCTCCTTTTTCCTCTACTAAAGTGTTAGACACAATTAATTTAGTTTAATTCCGGTTTTTCAAGCATTTTATTTTAAAGCAAATTTTTCATAAATATTATTTATATCCAACTCTATAACTCGTTTATGCTTGGTCCTGCAAGAAAAATGTAAATAACTATTTTGTTGGAAATTTTATTAGCTTTAATTTTGAAAGAAAGATAAAAATTGATAGGAGTAACTGTTTTCGAGATATAAGCAAAAAACCAATAAGAAAACTGTAACTGTTACTGAACAAAAATGTAATTCAGTTTTCAATGTTTGAGACGAAGACGAAAATGCAGCATTTAAAATCGACTCTGAAGACTTCAGTGACTTATATGTCACCTCCTTTTTCTTCTAATAAAGTATTGAACCTAATAAATTAAGTGTATTTTAAGTCACAAAATATTTTCTGTTAAAGCACTTTTTTTTTAAATATTAATTATTTTCAAACTTATATCTCGCTTATGGTTAGTCCTACATGAAAAATGCAAATAACTATTTCGTAGGAAATTTTATCAGCTTTAATTTTAGTAAATAGATAAAAATTGATAGGAGTAACTGTTTTCGAGATATAAGCAAGAAACTGTTACCTTAATTAAGCGCTTGCATATAAGCAAATTCCTCCACCCATGAGCGAGATATAAGTTTGAAAATAATTAATATTTAAAAAAAAAGTGCTTTAACAGAAAATGTCTTGTGATTTAAAATACACTTAATTTAATGAGTCCAATACTTTATTAGAAGAAAAAGGAGGTGACATATAAGTCACTGAAGTCTTCAGAGTCGATTTTAAATGCTGCATTTTCGTCTTCGTCTCAAACATTGAAAACTGAATTACATTTTTGTTCAGTAACAGTTACAGTTTTCTTATTAGTTTTTTGCTTATATCTCGAAAACAGTTACTCCTATCAATTTTTATCTTTCTTTCAAAATTAAAGCTAATAAAATTTCCTACAAAATAGTTATTTGCATTTTTCTTGTAGGACCAACCATAAGCGAGTTATAGAGTTGGATATAAATAATATTTAACAAAAACTTGCATTAAAATAAAATGTTTGAAAAACTAAAATTAAACTAAATTAACTGTGTCTAACACTTTAGTAGAGGAAAAAGGAGAAGACATAAAAGTCACTAAAGGTTTCAGAGTCGTCTTTAATCGTCATATTAATAACAATAACATTAATAATAATAATACTAATAGTACTAAATTTGCTTACATGCAAACGCTTAATTAAGGTAACAGTTTTTTGGTTTCTTGCTTATATCTCGAAAACAGTTACTTATATCAATTTTTATCTTTTTACTAAAATTAAAGCTGATAAAATTTCCTACAAAATAGTTATTTGCATTTTTCATGTAAGACTAACCATAAGCGAGATATAAGTTTAAAAATTATTAATATTTAAAAAAAAAGTGCTTTAACAGAAAATGTCTTGTGATTTAAAATACACTTAATTTATTGGGTCCAATACTTTATTAGAAGAAAAAGGAGGTGACATAAAAGTCGCTGAAGTCTTCAGAGTCGATTTTAAATGCTGCATTTTCGTCTTCGCCTCAAACATTGAAAACTGAGTTACATTTTTGTTCAGTAACTGTAACAGTTTTCACTTTGGTTTTTTGCTTATATCTCAAAAACAATTACTTAAATCAATTTTTATCTATCTTTCGAAATTAAAGCTGATAAAATTTCCTACAAAATAGTTATTTGCATTTCTTTTGTAAGACCAACCATAAGCGAGTTATAGAGTTGGATATAAATAATCTTTAACAAAAATTTGCTTTAAAATAAAATGTTTGAAAAACCGAAATTAAGCTAAATTAATTGAGTCTAACACTTTAGTATAGGAAAAAGGAGAAGACATAAAAGTCACCAAAGTCTTCAGAGTCGTTTCTAGTTGTCATATTAATAACAATAACATCAATAATAATAATACTAATAGTACTAAATTTGCTTATATGCAAGCGCTTAATTAAGGTAACAGTTTTTTGGTTTCTTGCTTATATCTCGAAAACAGTTACTCCTATCAATTTTTATCTTTTTACTAAAATTAAAGCTGATAAAATTTCCTACAAAATAGTTATTTGCATTTTTCATGTATAGCTAACCATAAGCGAGATATAAGTTTGAAAATAAATAATATTTAAAAAAAAAGTGCTTTAACAGAAAATGTCTTGTGATTTAAAATACACTTAATTTAATGAGTCCAATACTTTATTAGAAGAAAAAGGAGGTGACATAAACGTCACTGAAGTCTTCAGAGTCGATTTTAAATGGTGCATTTTCGTCTTCATCTCAAACATTGAAAACTGAATTACATTTTTGTTCAGTAACAGTTACAGTTTTTTTATTGGTTTTTTGCTTATATCTCGAAAACAGTTACTCCTATCAATTTTTATCTTTCTTTCAAGATTAAAGCTGATAAAATTTCCTAAAAAATAGTTATTTGCATTTTTCTTGTTGGACCAACCATAAGCGAGTTATAGAGTTGGATATAAATAATATTTAACAAAAACTTGCTTTAAAATAAAGTGTTTGAAAAACTAAAATTAAACTAAATTAATTGTGTCTAACACTTTAGTTGAGGAAAAAGGAGAAAACATTAAAGTCACTAAAGGTTTCAGAGTCGTCTTTAGTCGTCATATTAATAACAATAACATTAATAATAATAATACTAATAGTACTAAATTTGCTTATATGCAAGCGCTTAATTAAGGTAACAGTTTCTTGCTTATATCTCGAAAACAGTTACTTCTATCAATTTTTATTTTTTTACTAAAATTAAAGCTGATAAAATTTCCTACAAAATAGTTATTTGCATTTTTCATGTAGGACTAACCATAAGCGAGATATAAGTTTGAAAATAATTAATATTTAAAAAAAAGTGCTTTAACAGAAAATGTTTAGTGATTTAAAATACACTTAATTTATTAGGTCCAATACTTTATTAGAAGAAAAAGGAGGTGACATATAAGTCACTGAAGTCTTCAGAGTCGATTTTAAATGCTGCATTTTCGTCTTCGTCTCAAACATTGAAAACTGAATTACATTTTTGTTCAGTAACAGTTACAGTTTTCATATTGGTTTTTTGTTTATATCTCGAAAACAGTTACTCCTATCAATTTTTATCTTTCTTTTAAAATTAAAGCTGATAAAATTTCCTACAAAATAGTTATTTTCATTTTTCTTGTAGGACCAACCATAAGCGAGTTATAGAGTTGGATATAAATAATATTTAACAAAAATTTGCTTTAAAATAAAATGCTTAAAAATCCGGAATTAAACTAAATTAATTGTGTCTTCCACTTTAGTAGAGGAAAAAGGAGAAAACATAAAAGTCACTAAATGTTTCAGAGTCGTCTTTAGTCGTCATATTAATAACAATAACTTTAATAATAATAATACTAATAGTACTAAATTTGCTTATACGCAAACGCTTAATTAAGGTAACAGTTTTTTGGTTTCTTGCTTATATCTCGAAAACAGTTACTCCTATCAATTTTTATCTTTTTTTCGAAATTAAAGCTGATAAAATTTTCCACAAAATTGTTATTTGCATTTTTTTGTAGGACAAACCATAAGCGAGTTATAGAGTTGAATATAAATATTCTTTAACAAAAATTTGTTTTAAAATAAAATGTTTGAAAAACCGATATTACACTAAATTAATTGGGTCTAACACTTTAGTAGAGGAAAAAGGAGATGACATAAAAGTCACCAAAGTCTTCAGAGTTGTTTTTAGTACTAAATTTGCTTATATGCAAGCGCTTAATTAAGGTAACAGTTTTTTGGTTTCTTGCTTATATCTCGAAAACAGTTACTCCTATCAATTTTTATCTTTTTACTAAAATTAAAGCTGATAAAATTTCCTACAAAATAGTTATTTGCATTTTTCATGTAGGACTAACCATAAGCGAAATATAAGTTTGAAAATAATTAATATTTAAAAAAAGTGCTTTAACAGAAAATGCCTTGTGATTTAAAATACACTTAATTTATTGGGTCCAATACTTTATTAGAAGAAAAAGGAGGTGACATAAAATCACTGAAGTCTTCAGAGTCGTTTTTAAATGCTGCATTTTTGTCTTCGTCTCAAACATTGAAAACTGAATTACATTTTTGTTCAGGAACAGTTACAGTTTTCTTATTGGTTTTTTGCTTATATCTCGAAAACAGTTACTCCTATCAAATTTTATCTTTTTTCCAAAATTAAAGCTGATAAAATTTCCAACAAAATAGTTATTTACATTTTTCTTGTAGGACCAAGCATAAACGAGTTATAGAGTGGGATATAAATAATATTTAACAAAAATTTGCTTTAAAATAAAATGCTTGAAAAACCGGAATTAAACTAAATTAATTGTGTCTAACACTTTTGTAGAGGAAAAAGGAGAAGACATAAAAGTCACCAAATGTTTCAGAGTCGTCTTTAGTCGTCAAATTAATAACAATAACATTAATAATAATAATACTAATAGTACTAAATTTTCTTATATGCAAACGCTTAATTAAGGTAACAGTTTTTTGGTTTCTTGCTTATATCTCGAAAACAGTTACTCCTATCAATTTTTATCTTTTTACTAAAATTAAAGCTGATAAAATTTTCTACAAAATAGTTATTTGCATTTTTTTGTAGGACTAACCATAAGCGAGTTATAGAGTTGGATATAAATAATCTTTAACAAAAATTTGCTTTAAAATAAAATGTTTGAAAAACCGATATTAAACTAAATAAATTTGGTCTAACACATTAGTAGAGGAAAAAGGAGAAGACATAAAAGTCACCAAAGTCTTCAGAGTTGTTTTTAGTACTTTTAGTTTTTAGTACGCTTAATTAAAGTAACAGTTTTTTGGTTTCTTGCTTATATCTCGAAAACAGTTACTCCTATCAATTTTTAACTTTTTACTAAAATTAAAGCTGATAAAATTTCCTACAAAATAGTAATTTGCATTTTTTATGTAGGACTAACCATAAGCGAGATATAAGTTTGAAAATAAATAATATTTAAAAAAAAAGTGCTTTAACAAAAAATGTCTTGTGATTTAAAATACACTTAATTTAATGAGTCCAATACTTTATTAGAAGAAAAAGGAGGTGACATAAACGTCACTGAAGTCTTCAGAGTCGATTTTAAATGGTGCATTTTCGTCTTCATCTCAAACATTGAAAACTGAATTACATTTTTGTTCAGTAACAGTTACAGTTTTTTTATTGGTTTTTTGCTTATATCTCGAAAACAGTTACTCCTATCAATTTTTATCTTTCTTTCAAGATTAAAGCTGATAAAATTTCCTAAAAAATAGTTATTTGCATTTTTCTTGTAGGACCAACCATAAGCGAGTTATAGAGTTGGATATAAATAATATTTAACAAAAACTTGCTTTAAAATAAAGTGTTTGAAAAACTAAAATTAAACTAAATAAATTGTGTCTAACACTTTAGTTGAGGAAAAAGGAGAAGACATTAAAGTCACTAAAGGTTTCAGAGTCGTCTTTAGTCGTCATATTAATAACAATAACATTAATAATAATAATACTAATAGTACTAAATTTGCTTATATGCAAGCGCTTAATTAAGGTAACAGTTTCTTGCTTATATCTCGAAAACAGTTACTTCTATCAATTTTTATCTTTTTACTAAAATTAAAGCTGATAAAATTTCCTACAAAATAGTTATTTGCATTTTTCATGTAGGACTAACCATAAGCGAGATATAAGTTTGAAAATAATTACTATTGTTATTATTGTTATTATTATTATTAACATTATTATTGTTATTATTATTATTATTATTTTTATTATTATTATTATTATTATTAAAAACCGATTATAACTTTTGTATAGTAAATGTTTTTATACCAGTTTTAAAATGAGTTATTAATTTTAGACAATTTCTTGCCTAAAAACACAGATCACAGATGATCTCTTGAATAGAAATGAGAAAACGCTCATATAACACAAAATTAGCTTTATTTTTGCTTAGAAAACTAAGCTTACTTTTATTACTACTATTATTATTATTTTTATTATTATTATTACTATTATTTTTATTATTATTATTACTATTATTATTATTATTATTATTATTAATATTATTATTATTAAAAACCGATTATAACTTTTGTATAGTAAATGTTTTTATACCAGTTTTAAAATGAGTTATTAATTTTATTCAATTTCTTGCCTAAAAACACATCACAGATGATCTCTTGCATAGAAATGAGAAAACGCTCATATAACACACAAAATAAGCTTCATTTTTCCTTATTAAAAGTATTATTATTTTAATTACTTTTGTTACTTTTACCATTATTATTATTATTATTATTATTATTATTATTAATAATATTAACTTTTGTATAGTAAATGTTTTTATACCAGTTTTAAAATGGGTTATTAATTTTAGACAATTTCTTGCCTAAAAACACATCACAGATGATTTCTTGCATAGTAATGAGAAAACGCTCATATAACACACAAAATAAGCTTCATTTTTGCTTAGAAAACTAAGCTTACTTTTATTACTATTATTATTTCTATTATTATTATTATTATTATTACTATTATTATTATTATTATTATTATTATTATTATTATTATTATTATTATTATTATTATTATTATTATTATTATTACTATTATTTTTATTATTATTATTATTATTATTATTGTTATTATTATTATTATTAAAAACTTATATTAAACAGATAGAAAACGTCGTATTCTGACACAAAAAAACGAATTACGTTATAGACTTGACGAGAACGGCGTATCTCGGACTCTTATAGGACTCTTATAGGGTCAAAAAGTATCAGTTTGGATTAAAACAAATTATTTTTGTTGACTCTCAGTCTGAATTGTTCATCAGTTCAAACAAAAACGGCTTATTTTAGACGATCTTTTGCTTTGAACAAGAAAACTTACATCGAACAGACTAAAAACGTATTAATCTGGCATAAAAGAGCAATTTATGTATCACTTTGGATAAAGGCAGCTAATCCTATTCGTTTCATTGCTTAAAATAGACAAAATTGTTGATAAATCTAACAAAAACGCTGTATTCTAGCACCAAATACTAATTACATTATAGTTTCGACGAGAATAGCTTATTTGGAATGGTTCTATGCTTCCAAACGAGTAAATTTTTATTAAACAGATGCCAAACATCATGTTTTGTCCTATAAAAACATTTTATATTGCAGTTTGTATTAAAACAAAATATTTTCGTTGATCCTTTGTTAGAAGCAGCAAACCTAACATTTAAGAATCTGAAAACTTTGTATTCGGACACAAACCACCGAATTTTGTATCAGTTTAGACAAAAACGGTTGATTTTCGACAATATTTTGCTTTGAACAAGAAAACTTATATCAAACTGACTAAAAACGTCTTATTTTAGCACAAAACAAAAGATTTGCTTTATAGTCTTAACGAGAGCTGTTAATTTCAAACGGTTCTATGCTTTGAAACGAGTAAACTTTCACTGAACAGAGGAAAAACATCTTATATCGCCTTTTAAAAACGATTTATGTCACAGTTTGGATAAAAACCAATTTTCGTTAATTCATTGTTACAAACAAGAAACCTTACATCAAAGAAACTGAAAACCCCTTATTCAGGCACAGAAATTCGAATTACGTTTCAGTCTGGACAAAAACTGCTTACTTTAGACGATCCTTTGTTTTGAATACAAAAACTTACATTAAAAAGATTAAAAACGTCTTATTCTGGCTGAAAACTGCAAATTATATATTACTCTAGATAAAAGCTATTTATCCTGATTACTCCTTTACTTAGAATAGAGTAAACTTGTATAAAACTTAATGAAAACTTTAAATTTCGTCTCAAAGAAATAAATTACGTTATAGTTTTGACCAGCACTGTTTATTTCAAACGATTTTATGATTCGAAACTAATGAACTTTTATGGGACAGATGCAAAACCACATATTACCATATAAAGCGTTGTTTTAAAGCAAATTATTACCTTTTGCAACAAGAAATTTCACGTCAAAGAAACTGAAAACTTCGTATCCATGCACAAATATCGAATTACGTATCAGTTTAGGCAAATACAGATTATTTTAAACGATTCCTTGCTATAAACAAAAAAAATTATATCAAACATATTCTCGAAAATAAGAGCAAATTATGTATCAGCTTTAACAAAAGCGGATTACTCTGTTTGATTCTATGCTTAGAGTAGAGTAAACTACTATAAAACGTAATGAAAACTCTATATTCAGGCTCAAAAGAACAAATTACGTTATAGTTTTGACAAAAAAAAATTATTACGGACGATTACATACTTCGAAGTAAGCAAACTTTAATTGAACAAGTGCAAAAGCTAATACTTTGCTTTAAAATAACGATTTATGTGGTAATATGGTATTTTGCATCTGTCCTATAAAAGTTTACTCGTTTCGCTCCATTGAATCATTCGAAATAAATTATTTTGACACAACAACGAAAATAATTTGTTTTTGTTTAAACTGTAACATGTCGTTTTTATAAAACGAACTAAGACGTTTGGCATCTGTTTAGTGAAAGTTTTCTCGTTTGGGGGCATAAAATCGTTTGAAATTAACAGTTCTGGTCAAAACTATAACGTAGATTATTTCTATGAGACGAAATTTAAAGTTTTCATTAAGTTTTATACAAGTTTGCTCTATTCTAAGCAAAGGAGTAATCAGGATAAACTGCTTTTATTCAAAGTAATACATAATTTGCAGTTTTCAGCCAGAATAAGACGTTTTAATCTTTTTAATGTAAGTTTTTGTATTCAAAACAAAGGATCGTCTAAAGTAAGCAGTTTTTGTCCAGACTGAAACGTAATTCGAATTTCTGTGCCTGAATAAGGGGTTTTCAGTTACTTTGATGTAAGGTTTCTTGTTTGTAACAATGAATTAACGAAAATAATTGGTTTTCATCCTAACTGTGACATGAATCGTTTTTAAAAGGCGAAATAAGATGTTTTTCCTTTGTTCAGTGAAAGTTTACTCGTTTCAAAGCATAGAACTGTTTGAAATTAACAGCTCTCGTTAAGACTATAACGCAGATCTTTTGTTTTGTGCTAAAATAAGACGTTTTTAGTCAGTTTGATATAAGTTTTCTTGTTCAAAGCAAAATATTGTCGAAAATCAACCGTTTTTGTCTAAACTGATACAAAATTCGGTGGTTTGTGTCCGAATACAAAGTTTTCAGATTCTTTAATGTTAGGTTTGCTGTTCTAACAAAGAATCAACGAAAATATTTTGTTTTAATACAAACTGCAATATAAAATGTCTTTATAGGACAAAACATGATGTTTGGCATCTGTTTAATAAAAATTTACTCGTTTGGAAGCATAGAATCATTCCAAATAAGCTATTCTCGTCGAAACTATAATGTAATTAGTATTTTGTGCTAGAATACAGCGTTTTTGTTAGATTTATTAACGATTTTGTCTATTTTAAGCAATGAAACGAATAGGATTAGCTGCCTTTATCCAAAGTGATACATAAATTGCTCTTTTATGCCAGATTAATACGTTTTTAGTCTGTTCGATATAAGTTTTCTTGTTCAAAGCAAAAGATCGTCTAAAATAAGCCGTTTTTGTTTGAACTGATAAACAATTCAGACTGAGAGTCAACAAAAATAATTTGTTTTAATCCAAACTGATACTTTTTGACCCTATAAGAGTCCTATAAGAATCCGAGATACGCCGTTCTCGTCAAGTCTATAACGTAATTCGTATTTTTGTGTCAGAATACGAAGTTTTCTGCCTGTTTAATATAATTTTTTAATAATTATAATAATAATAATGACAATAATAATAATAATAATAATAATAATAATAGTCATAGTAACAAAAGTAATAATAATATTAATACTTTTATTAAGGAAAAATGAAGCTTATTTTGTGTGTTACATGAGCGTTTTCTCATTTCTATGCAAAAGATCATGGGTGATCTGTGTTTTTAGGCAATCTAAGCCATTTTATAGTTTTTAGGCAAAAAATTGTCTAAAGTAAATCACTCATTTTAAAACTGGTATAAAAACATTTACTCTACAAAAGTTATAATCGGTTTTTAATAATAATAATAATAATAATATAAACAATAATAATAATAATAATAATAATAATAATAGTAATAATAACAATAATAATAATAATAATAATAGTAGTAAATAATAATAATAATAATACTTATAATAATGAATTTCTTTCTAAATTAAAGCTTAGTTTTTCTAAGCAAAAATGAAGCTTATTTTGTGTTATCTGAGCGTTTTCTCATTTCTATGCAAGAGATCATCTGTAATCTGTGTTTTTAGGCAAGAAATTGTCTAAAATTAATAACTCATTTTAAAATGGTATAAAAACATTTACTATACAAAAGTTATAATCGGTTTTAATAATAATAATATTAATAATAATAATAATAATAATAGTAATAATAATAATAAAAATAATAGTAATAATAATAATAATAATAAAAATAATAATAATAGTAGTAATAAAAGTAAGCTTAGTTTTCTAAGCAAAAATGAAGCTTATTTTGTGTTATATGAGCGTTTTCTCATTTCTATGCAAGAGATCATCTGTGATCTGTGTTTTTAGGCAAGAAATTGTCTAAAATTAATAACTCATTTTAAAACTGGTATAAAAACATTTACTATACAAAAGTTATAATCGGTTTTTAATAATAATAATAATAATAATAATAATAATAATAATAATAATAATAGTAATAATAATAAAAATAATAGTAATAATAATAATAATAAAAATAATAATAATAGTAGTAATAAAAGTAAGCTTAGTTTTCTAAGCAAAAATGAAGCTTATTTTGTGTTATATGAGCGTTTTCTCATTTCTATGCAAGAGACCATCTGTGATCTGCGTTTTTAGGCAAGAAATTGTCTAAAATTAATAACTCATTTTAAAACTGGTCTAAAAACATTTACTATACAAAAGTTATATTCGGTTTTTAATAATAATAATATTAATAATAATAATAATAATAATAATAATAATAATAATAATAATAATAATAATAATAATAATAATAATAATAATAATAATAGTAATAATAATAAAAATAATAGTAATAATAATAATAATAATAAAAATAATAATAATAGTAGTAATAAAAGTAAGCTTAGTTTTCTAAGCAAAAATGAAGCTTATTTTGTGTTATATGAGCGTTTTCTCATTTCTATGCAAGAGATCATCTGTGATCTGTGTTTTTAGGCAAGAAATTGACTAAAATTAATAACTCATTTTAAAACTGGTATAAAAACATTTACTATACAAAAGTTATAATCGGTTTTTAATAATAATAATATTAATAATAATAATAATAATAATAATAATAATAATAATAATAATAATAATAGTAATAATAATAATAAAAATAATAGTAATAATAATAGTAGTAATAAAAGTAAGCTTAGTTTTCTAAGCAATAATGAAGCTTATTTTGTGTTAGATGAGCGTTTTCTCATTTCAATGCAAAAGATCATGTGTGATCAGTGTTTTTAGGCAATCTAAGCCATTTTATAGTTTTTAAAATTTAACAAAAATTTGCTTTAAAATAAAATGTTTGAAAAACTGAAATTAAACTAAATTAATTGTGTCTAACACTTTAGTAAAGGAAAAAGGAGGAGACATAAAAGTCACTAAAGTCTTAGAGTTGTCTTTAGTCGTCATATTAATAACAATAACATTTATAATAACAATACTAGTAGTACTAAATTTGCTTATATGCAAGCGCTTAATTAAGGTAACAGTTTTTTGTTTTTTGCTTATATCTCGAAAACAGTTACTTCTATCAATTTTTAACTTTTTACCAAAATTAAAGGTGATAAAATTTCCTACAAAATAGTTATTTGCATTTTTCATGTAGAACTAACCATAAGCGAGATATAAGTTTGAAAATAATTAATAATTAAAAAAAAATGTGTTTTAACAGAAAATGTCTTGTGATTTAAAATACACTTAATTTATTGAGTCCAATACTTAAATTAGAAGAAAAAAGAGGTGACAGTAAATGCTGCATTTTCGTCTTCGTCTCAAACATTGAAAACTGAATTACATTTTTGTTCAGTAACAGTTACAGTTTTCTTATTGATTTTTTGCTTATATCTCGAAAACAGTTACTCCTATCAAATTTTATCATTCTTCCTAAATTAAAGCTTATAAAATTTCCAACAAAATAGTTATTTACATTTTTCTTGTAGGACCAAGCATAAACGAGTTATAGAGTTGGATATAAATAATATTTAACAAAAATTTGCTTTAAAATAAAATGCTTGAAAAACCGGAATTTAACTAAATTAATTGTATCTAACACTTTAGTAGAGGAAAAAGGAGAAGACATAAAAGTCACTAAATGTTTCAGAGTCGTCTTTAGTCGTCATATTAATAACAATAACATTAATAATAATAATACTAATATTACTAAATTTGCTTATATGCAAGCGCTTAATTAAGGTAACAGTTTCTTGCTTGTATTTCGAAAACAGTTACTCCTATCAATTTTTATCTTTTTACTAAAATTAAAGCTGATAAAATTTCCTACAAAATAGTTATTTGCATTTTTCTTGTAGGACCAAGCATAAATGAGTTATAGAGTTGGATATAAATAATATTTAACAAAAATTTGCTTTAAAATAAAATGCTTGAAAAACCGGAATTAAACTAAATTAATTGTGTCTAACACTTTAGTAGAGGAAAAAGGAGAAGACATAAAAGTCACTAAATGTTTCAGAGTCGTCTTTAGTCGTCATATTAATAACAATAACATTAATAATAATAATACTAATAGTACTAAATTTGCTTAAATGCAAACGCTTAATTAAGGTAACAGTTTTTTGGTTTCTTGCTTATATCTCGAAAACAGTTACTTCTATCAATTTTTATCTATTTTTCAAAATTAAAGCTGATAAAATTTCCTACAAAATAGTTATTTGCATTTTTTTGTAGGACCAACCATAAGCGAGTTATAGAGTTGGATATAAATAATTTTTAACAAAAATTTGCTTTAAAATAAAATGTTTGAAAAACCGATATTAAACCAAATTAATTGGGTCTAACACTTTAGTAGAGGAAAAAGAAGAAGACATAAAAGTCACCAAAGTCTTCAAAGTTGTTTCTAGTACTAAATTTGCTTATATGCAAGCGCTTAATTAAGGTAACAGTTTTTTGGTTTCTTGCTTATATCTCGAAAACAGTTACTCCGATTAATTTTTATCTTTTTACTAAAATTAAAGCTGATAAAATTTCCTACAAAATAGTAATTTGCATTTTTCATGTAGGACTAACCATAAGCGAGATGTAAGTTTGAAAATAATTAATATTTAAAAAAAAGTGCTTTAACAGAAAATGTCTTGGGATTTAAAATACACTTAATTTAATGGGTCCAATACTTTATTAGAAGAAAAAGGAGGTGACCTAAAAGTCACTGAAGTCTTCAAAGTCGATTTTAAATGCTGCATTTTCGTCTTTGTCTCAAACATTGAAAACTGAATTACATTTTTGTTCAGTAACAGTTACAGTTTTCTTATTGGTTTTTTGCTTATATCTCGAAAACAGTTAATCCTATCAATTTTTATCTTTTTTTCAAAATTCAAGCTGATAAAATTTTCTACAAAATAGTTATTTGCATTTTTCTTGTAGGACCAACCATAAGCGCGTTATAGAGTTGGATATAAATAATCTTTAACAAAAATTTGCTTTTAAATAAATTGTTTGAAAAACCGAAACTAAACTAAATTAATTAAGACTAACACTTTAGTAGAAAAAAAAGGAGAAGACATAAAAGTCACCAAAGTTTTGAGAGTCGTTTTTAGTCGTCATATTAATAACAATAACATTAATAATAATAATACTAATATTACTAAATTTGCTTATATGCAAGCGCTTAATTAAGGTAACAGTTTCTTGCTTATATTTCGAAAACAGTTACTCCTATCAATTTTTATCTTTTTACTAAAATTAAAGCTGATAAAATTTCCTACAAAATAGTTATTTGCATTTTTCTTGTAGGACCAAGCATAAACGAGTTATAGAGTTGGATATAAATAATATTTAACAAAAATTTGCTTTAAAATAAAATGCTTGAAAAACCGGAATTAAACTAAATTAATTGTGTCTAACACTTTAGTAGAGAAAAAAGGAGAAGACATAAAAGTCACTAAATGTTTCGGAGTCGTCTTTAGTCGTCATATTAATAACAATAACATTAATAATAATAATACTAATAGTACTAAATTTGCTTAAATGCAAACGCTTAATTAAGGTAACAGTTCTTTGGTTTCTTGCTCATATCTCGAAAACAGTTACTCCTATCAATTTTTATCTCTTTTTCAAAATTAAAGCTGATAAAATTTCCTACAAAATAGTAATTTGCATTTTTCATGTAGGACTAACCATAAGCGAGATGTAAGTTTGAAAATAATTAATATTTTAAAAAAAAGTGCTTTAACAGAAAATGTCTTGTGATTTAAAATACACTTAATTTAATGGGTCCAATACTTTATTAGAAGAAAAAGGAGGTGACCTAAAAGTCACTGAAGTCTTCAGAGTCGATTTTAAATGCTGCATTTTCGTCTTTGTCTCAAACATTGAAAACTGAATTACATTTTTGTTCAGTAACAGTTACAGTTTTCTTATTGGTTTTTTGCTTATATCTCGAAAACAGTTACTCCTATCAATTTTTATCTTTTTTTCAAAATTCAAGCTGATAAAATTTCCTACAAAATAGTTATTTGCATTTTTCTTGTAGGACCAAGTATAAGCGAGTTATAAAGATGGATATAAATAATATTTAACAAAAATTTGCTTTAAAATATAATGTTTGAAATACTGAAATTAAACTAAATTAATTGTGTCTAACACTTTAGTAGAGGAAAAAGGAGAAGACATAAAAGTCACTAAAGGTTTCAGAGTCGTCTTTAATCGTCATACTAATAACAATAACATTAATAATAATAATACTAATAGTACTAAATTTGCTTATATGCAAGCGCTTAATTAAGGTAACAGTTTCTTGCTTATATTTCGAAAACAGTTACTCCTATCAATTTTTATCTTTTTTCTAAAATTAAAGCTAATAAAATTTCCTACAAAATAGTTATTTGCATTTTTTATGTAGGACTAACCATAAGCGAGATATAAGTTTGAAAATAATTAATATTTAAAAAAAAGTGCTTTAACAGAAAATGTCTTGTGATTTAAAATACACTTAATTTAATGGGTCTAATACTTTATTAGAAGAAAAAGGAGGTGACCTAAAAGTCACTGAAGTCTTCAGAGTCGATTTTTAATGCTGCATTTTCGTCTTTGTCTCAAACATTGAAAACTGAATTACATTTTTGTTCAGTAACAGTTACAGTTTTCTTATTGGTTTTTTGCTTATATTTCGAAAACAGTTACTCCTATCAATTTTTATTTTTTTACTAAAATTAAAGCTGATAAAATTTCCTACAAAATAGTTATTTGCATTTTTCTTGTAGGACCAAGCATAAACGAGTTATAGAGTTGGATATAAATAATATTTAACAAAAATTTGCTTTAAAATAAAATGCTTGAAAAACCGGAATTAAACTAAATTAATTGTGTCTAACACTTCAGTAGAGAAAAAAGGAGAAGACATAAAAGTCACTAAATGTTTCGGAGTCGTCTTTAGTCGTCATATTAATAACAATAACATTAATAATAATAATACTAATAGTACTAAATTTGCTTAAATGCAAACGCTTAATTAAGGTAACAGTTCTTTGGTTTCTTGCTCATATCTCGAAAACAGTTACTCCTATCAATTTTTATCTTTTTTTCAAAATTCAAGCTGATAAAATTTCCTACAAAATAGTTATTTACATTTTTCTTGAAGAAACAAGCATAAGCAAGTTATAGAGTTGGATATAAATAATATTTAACAAAAATTTGCTTTAAAATAAAATGTTTGAAAAACCGAAATTAAACTAAATTAATTGTGTCTAACACTTTAGTAGAGGAAAAAGGAGAAGACATAAAAGTCACTAAAGGTTTCAGAGTCGTCTTTAGTCGTCATATTAATAACAATAACATTAATAATAATAATACTAATAGTACTAAATTTGCTTATATGCAAACGCTTAATTAAGGTAACAGTTTTTTGGTTTCTTGCTTATATCTCGAAAACAATTACTCCTATCAATTTTTATCTTTCTTTCAAAATTAAAGCTGATAAAATTTCCTACAAAATAGTTATTTGCATTTCTTTTGTAAAACCAACCATAAGCGAGTTATAGAGTTGGATATATATAATCTTTAACAAAAATTTGCTTTAAAATAAAATGTATGAAAAACCGAAATTAAACTAAATTAATTGTGTCTAACACTTTAGTAGAGAAAAACGGAGGAGATATAAAAGTCACTAAAGTCTTCAGAATCGCCTTTAGTCGTCATATTAATAACAATAACATTGATAATAATAATACTAATAGTACTAAATTTGCTTATATGCAAACGCTTAATTAAGGTAACAGTTTTTTGGTTTCTTGCTTATATCTCGAAAACAGTTACTCCTATCAATTTTTATCTTTTTACTAAAATTAAGGCTGATAAAATTTCCTACAAAATAGTTATTTGCATTTTTCAGGTAGAACTAACCATAAGCGAGATATAAGTTTGAAAATAATTACAATTTAAAAAAAAGTGCTTCAACAGAAAATGTCTTGTGATTTAAAATACACTTAATTTATTGGGTCCAATAATCTATTTGAAGAAAAAAGAGGTGACAGAAAGGTCACTGAAGCCTTTAGAGTCGTTTGTAAATGCTGCATTTTCGTCTTCGTCTCAAACATTGAAAACTGAATTACATTTAAGACTATAGTGACTTTTATGTCTCCTCCTTTTTCCTCTACTAAAGTGTTAGACACAATTAATTTAGTTTAATTTTAGTTTTTCAAACATTTTATTTTAAAGCAAATTTTTGTTAAATATTAAAAACTATAAAATGGCTTAGATTGCTTAAAAACACAGATCACACATGATCTTTTGCATAGAAATGAGAAAACGCTCATATAATACAAAATAAGCTTTATTTTTGCTTAGAAAACTAAGCTTACTTTTATTACTACTATTATTATTATTTTAATATTATTATTATTACTATTATTATTATTATTATTACTATTATTGTTATTATTGTTATTATTATTATTAATATTATTATTATTATTATTAAAAACCGATTATAACTTTTGTATAGTAAATGTTTTTATACCAGTTTTAAAATGAGTTATTAATTTTAGACAATTTCTTTTCTAAAAACACAGATCACAGATGATCTCTTGAATAGAAATGAGAAAACGCTCATATAACACAAAATAAGCTTTATTTTTGCTTAGAAAACTAAGCTTACTTTTATTAGTACTATTATTATTATTATTTTTATTATTATTATTATTATTATTACTATTATTTTTATTATTATTATTACTATTATTATTATTATTATTATTATTATTATTATTAAAAACCGATTATAACTTTTGTATAGTAAATGTTTTTATACCAGTTTTAAAATAAGTTATTAATTTTATTCAATTTCTTGCTTAAAAACACATCACAGATGATCTCTTGCATAGAAATGAGAAAACGCTCATATAACACACAAAATAAGCTTCATTTTTGCTTGGAAAACTAAGCTTACTTTTATTACTATTATTATTATTATTATTATTATTATTATTAATATTATTATTATTATTACTATTATTATTATTATTATTATTATTATTATTATTATTATTATTATTATTATTATTATTATTATTATTATTAACTTTTGCATAGTAAATGTTTTTATACCAGTTTTAAAATGAGTTATTAATTTTAGACAATTTCTTGCCTAAAAACACATCACAGATGATTTCTTGCATAGAAATGAGAAAACGCTCATATAACACACAAAATAAGCTTCATTTTTGCTTAGAAAACTAAGCTTACTTTTATTACTATTATTATTTTTATTATTATTATTATTATTATTATTATTATTATTATTACTATTATTATTATTATTACTATTATTTTTATTATTATTATTATTATTATTATTATTGTTATTAGTATTATTATTATTAAAAACTTATATTAAACAGACAGAAAACGTCGTATTCTGACACAAAAAAACGAATTACGTTATAGACTTGACGAGAACGGCGTATCTCGGACTCTTATAGGACTCTTATAGGGTCAAAAAGTATCAGTTTGGATTAAAACAAATTATTTTTGTTGACTCTCAGTCTGAATTGTTCATCAGTTCAAACAAAAACGGCTTATTTTAGACGATCTTTTGCTTTAAACAAGAAAACTTATATCGAACAGACTAAAAACGTATTAATCTGGCATAATAGAGCAATTTATGTATCACTTTGGATAAAGGCAGCTAATCCTATTCGTTTCATTGCTTAAAATAGACAAAATTGTTAATAAATCTAACAAAAACGCTGTATTCTAGCACCAAATACTAATTACATTATAGTTTCGACGAGAATAGCTTATTTGGAATGATTCTATGCTTCCAAACGAGTAAATTTTTATTAAACAGATGCCAAACATCATGTTTTGTTCTATAAAGACATTTTATATTGCAGTTTGTATTAAAACAAAATATTTTCGTTGATCCTTTGTTAGAAGCAGCAAACCTAACATTTAAGAATCTGAAAACTTTGTATTCGGACACAAACCACCGAATTTTGTATCAGTTTAGACAAAAACGGTTGATTTTCGACAATATTTTGCTTTGAACAAGAAAACTTATATCAAACTGACTAAAAACGTCTTATTTTAGCACAAAACAAAAGATTTGCTTTATAATCTTAACGAGAGCTGTTAATTTCAAACGGTTCTATGCTTTGAAACGAGTAAACTTTCACTGAACAGAGGAAAAACATTTTATTTCGCCTTTTAAAAACGATTCATGCCACAGTTTGGATAAAAACCAATTATTTTCGTTAATTCATTGTTACAAACAAGAAACCTTACATCAAAGTAACTGAAAACCCCTTATTCAGGCACAGAAATTCGAATTACGTTTCAGTCTGAACAAAAACTGCTTACTTTAGACGATCCTTTGTTTTGATTACAAAAAATTACATTAAAAAGATTAAAAACGTCTTATTCTGACTGAAAACTGCAAATTATATATTACTCTAGATAAAAGCAATTTATCCTGATTACTCCTTTACTTAGAATAGAGGAAACTTGTATAAAACTTAATGAAAACTTTAAATTTCGTCTCAAAGAAATAAATTACGTTATAGTTTTGACCAGCACTGTTTATTTCAAACGATTTTATGATTCGAAACTAATGAACTTTTATGGGGCAGATGCAAAACCACATATTACCATATAAAGCGTTTTAAAGCAAATTATTACCTTTTGCAACAAGAAATTTCACGTCAAAGAAACTGAAAACTTCGTATCCATGCACAAATATTGAATTACGTATCAGTTTAGGCAAATACAGGTTATTTTAAACGATTCCTTGCTATAAACAAAAAAAATTTTATCAAACATATTGAAAACGTCTTATTCTCGAAAATAAGAGCAAATTATGTATCAGCTTTAACAAAAGCGGATTACTCTGTTTGATTCTATGCTTAGAGTAGAGTAAACTACTATAAAACGTAATGAAAACTCTATATTCAAGCTCAAAAGAACAAATTACGTTATAGTTTTGACAAAAAAAAAATATTTCGGACGATTACATACTTCGAAGTAAGCAAACTTTAATTGAACAAGTGCAAAAGCTAATACTTTGCTTTAAAATAACGAATTATGTGGTAATATGGTATTTTGCATCTGTCCTATAAAAGTTTACTCGTTTCGCTCCATTGAATCATTCGAAATAAATTATTTTGACACAACAACGAAAATAATTTGTTTTTGTTTAAACTGTAACATGTCGTTTTTATAAAACGAACTAAGACGTTTGGCATCTGTTTAGTGAAAGTTTTCTCGTTTGGGGGCATAAAATCGTTTGAAATTAACAGTTCTGGTCAAAACTATAACGTAAATTATTTCTTTGAGACGAAATTTAAAGTTTTCATTAAGTTTTATACAAGTTTGCTCTATTCTAAGCAAAGGAGTAATCAGGATAAACTGCTTTTATTCAAAGTAATACATAATTTGCAGTTTTGAGCCAGAATAAGACGTTTTTAATCTTTTTAATGTAAGTTTTTGTATTCAAAACAAAGGATCGTCTAAAGTAAGCAGTTTTTGTCCAGACTGAAACGTAATTCGAATTTCTGTGCCTGAATAAGGGGTTTTCAGTTACTTTGATGTAAGGTTTCTTGTTTGTAACAATGAATTAACGAAAATAATTGGTTTTTATCCTAACTGTGGCATGAATCGTTTTTAAAAGGCGAAATAAGATGTTTTTCCTCTGTTCAGTGAAAGTTTACTCGTTTCAAAGCATAGAACCGTTTGAAATTAACAGCTCTCGTTAAGACTATAACGCAAATCTTTTGTTTTGTGCTAAAATAAGACGTTTTTAGTCAGTTTGATATAAGTTTTCTTGTTCAAAGCAAAATATTGTCGAAAATCAACCGATTTTGTCTAAACTGATCCAAAATTCGGTGGTTAGTGTCCGAATACAAAGTTTTCAGATTCTTTAATGTTAGGTTTGCTGCTTCGAACAAAGAATCAACGAAAATATTTTGTTTTAATACAAACTGCAATATAAAATGTCTTTATAGGACAAAACATGATGTTTGGCATCTGTTTAATAAAAATTTACTCGTTTGGAAGCATAGAGTCATTCCAAATAAGCTATTCTCGTCGAAACTATAATGTAATTAGTATTTTGTGCTAGAATACAGCGTTTTTGTTAGATTTATTAACAATTTTGTCTATTTTGAGCAATGAAACGAATAGGATTAGCTGCCTTTACCCAAAGTGATACATAAATTGCTCTTTTATGCCAGATTAATACGTTAGTCTGTTCGATATAAGTTTTCTTGTTCAAAGCAAAAGATCGTCTAAAATAAGCCGTTTTTGTTTGAACTGATAAACAATTCAGACTGAGAGTCAACAAAAATAATTTGTTTTAATTCAAACTGATACTTTTTGACCCTATAAGAGTCCTATAAGAGTCCGAGATACGCCGCTCTCGTCAAGTCTATAACGTAATTCGTTTTTTTGTGTCAGAATACGACGTTTTCTGTCTGTTTAATATAATTTTTTAATAATAATAATAATAATAATAATAATAATAATAATAACAATAATAATAATAATAATAATAATAATAATAATAATAATAATAATAATAATAATAATAATAATAATAATAATAATAATAATAGTAATAGTAACAAAAGTAATAATAATGTTAATACTTTTAATAAGGAAAAATGAAGCTTATTTTGTGTGTTACATGAGCGTTTTCTCATTTCTATGCAAAAGATCATGTATGATCTGTGTTTTTAGGCAATCTAAGCCATTTTATAGTTTTTAGGCAAGAAATTGTCTAAAATAAATCACTCATTTTAAAACTGGTATAAAAACATTAACTATACAAAAGTTATAATCGGTTTTTAATAATAATAATAATAATATTAACAATAATAATAATAATAATAATAATAATAATAATAATAATAATAATAGTAATAATAATAATAATTATAATAATAATAATAATAATAATAATTGTAGTAAATAATAATAATAATAATACTTATAATAATGAATTTTTTTCTTAATTAAGGCTTAGTTTTTCTAAGCAAAAATGAAGCTTATTTTGTGTTATCTGAGCGTTTTCTCATTTCTATGCAAGAGATCATCTGTGATCTGTGTTTTTAGGCAAGAAATTGTCTAAAATTAATAACTCATTTTAAAACTGGTATAAAAACATTTACTATACAAAAGTTATAATCGGTTTTTAATAATAATAATAATAATAGTAATAATAATAATAAAAATAATAGTAATAATAATAATAATAATAAAAATAATAATAATAGTAGTAATAAAAGTAAGCTTAGTTTTCTAAGCAAAAATGAAGCTTATTTTGTGTTATATGAGCGTTTTCTCATTTCTATGCAAGAGATTATCTGTGATCTGTGTTTTTAGGCAAGAAATTGTCTAAAATTAATAACTCATTTTAAAACTGGTATAAAAACATTTACTATACAAAAGTTTTAATCGGTTTTTAATAATAATAATAATAATAATAATAATAATAATAATAATAATAATAATAGTAATAATAATAATAATAATAGTAATAATAATAATAATAGTAATAATAATAATAAAAATAATAGTAATAATAATTATAATAAAAATAATAATAATAGTAGTAATAAAAGTAAGCTTAGTTTTCTAAGCAAAAATGAAGCTTATTTTGTGTTATATGAGCGTTTTCTCATTTCTATGCAAGAGATCATCTGTGATCTGTGTTTTTAGGCAAGAAATTGTCTAAAATTAATAACTCATTTTAAAACTGGTATTAAAACATTTACTATACAAAAGTTATTATCGGTTGTTAATAATAATAATAATAATAATAATAATAATAATAATAATAATAATAATAATAGTAATAATAATAATAAAAATAATAAAAATAATAGTAATAATAATAATAATAATAAAAATAATAATAATAGTAGTAATAAAAGTAAGCTTAGTTTTCTAAGCAAAAATGAAGCTTATTTTGTGTTATATGAGCGTTTTCTCATTTCTATGCAAGAGATCATCTGTGATCTGTGTTTTTAGGCAAGAAATTGTCTAAAATTAATAACTCATTTTAAAACTGGTATAAAACATTTACTATACAAAAGTTATAATCGGTTTTTAATAATAATAATAATAATAATAATAATAATAATAATAATAATAATAATAATAATAGTAATAATAATAAAAATAATAGTAATAATAATAATAATAAAAATAATAATAGTAGTAATAAAAGTAAGCTTAGTTTTCTAAGCAAAAACGAAGCTTATTTTGTGTTATATGAGCGTTTTCTCATTTCTATGCAAGAGATCATCTGTGATCTGTGTTTTTAGGCAAGAAATTGTCTAAAATTAATAACTCATTTTAAAACTGGTATAAAAACATTTACTATACAAAAGTTATAATCGGTTTTTAATAATAATAATATTAATAATAATAATAATAATAATAATAATAATAATAATAGTAATAATAATAATAAAAATAATAGTAATAATAATAATAATAATAATAATAATAATAATAATAATAATAATAATAATAATAATAATAATAGTAGTAATAAAAGTAAGCTTAGTTTTCTAAGCAAAAATGAAGCTTATTTTGTGTTAGATGAGCGTTTTCTCATTTCTATGCAAAAGATCATGTGTGATCTGTGTTTTTAGGCAATCTAAACCATTTTATAGTTTTTAATATTTAACAAAAATTTGCTTTAAAATAAAATGTTTGAAAAACTGAAATTAAACTAAATTAATTGTGTCTAACACTTTAGTAAAAAGGAGGAGACATAAAAGTCACTAAAGTCTTAGAGTTGTCTTTAGTCGTCATATTAATAACAATAACATTTATAATAACAATACTAGTAGTACTAAATTTGCTTATATGCAAGCGCTTAATTAAGGTAACAGTTTTTTTGTTTTTTGCTTATATCTCGAAAACAGTTACTTCTATCAATTTTTAACTTTTCACCAAAATTAAAGGTGATAAAATTTCCTAAAAAATAGTTATTTGCATTTTTCATGTAGAACTAACCATAAGCGAGATATAAGTTTGAAAATAATTAATTATTAAAAAAAAATGTGTTTTAACAGAAAATGTCTTGTGATTTAAAATACACTTAATTTATTGGGTCCAATACTTAATTAGAAGAAAAAGGAGGTAACAGTAAATGCTGCATTTTCGTCTTCGTCTCAAACATTGAAAATTGAATTACATTTTTGTTCAGTAACAGTTACAGTTTTCTTATTGGTTTTTTGCTTATATCTCGAAAACAGTTACTCCTATTAATTTTTATCTTTTTTTCAAAATTCAAGCCGATAAAATTTTCTACAAAATAGTTATTTGCATTTTTCTTGTAGGACCCACCATAAGCGCGTTATAGAGTTGGATATAAATAATCTATAACAAAAATTTGCTTAAAAATAAAATGTTTGAAAAACCGAAATTAAACTAAATTAATTAAGACTAACACTTTAGTAGAGGAAAAAGGAGAAGACATAAAAGTCACCAAAGTCTTGAAAGTCGTTTTTAGTCGTCATATTAATAACAATAACATTAATAATAATAATACTAATATTACTAAATTTGCTTATATGCAAGCGCTTAATTAAGGTAACAGTTTCTTGCTTATATTTCGAAAACTGTTACTTCTATCAATTTTTATCTTTTTACTAAAATTAAAGCTGATAAAATTTTCTACAAAATAGTTATTTGCATTTTTTATGTAGGACTAACCATAAGCGAGATATAAGTTTGAAAATAATTAATATTTAAAAAAAAGTGCTTTAACAAAAAATGTCTTGTGATTTAAAATACACTTAATTTATTGGGTCCAATACTTTATTAGAAGAAAAAGGAGGTGACATAAAAGTCACTGAAGTCTTCAGAGTCGTTTTTAAATGATGCATTTTCGTCTTCGTCTCAAACATAGAAAACTGAATTACATTTTTGTTTAGTAACTGTAACAGTTTTCACTTTGGTTATTTGCTTATATCTCGAAAACAATTACTCCTATCAATTTTTATCTTTCTTTCAAAAATAAAGCTGATAAAATTTCCTACAAAATAGTTATGTGCATTTCTTTTGTAAGACCAACCATAAGCGAGTTATAGAGTTGGATATAAATAATCTTTAACAAAAATTTGCTTTAAAATAAAATGTTTGAAAAACCTAAATTAAACTAAATTAATTGAGTCTAACACTTTAGTATAGGAAAAAGGAGGAAACATAAAAGTCACCAAAGTCATCAGAGTCGTTTTTGGTCGTCATATTAATAACAATAACATTAATAATAATAATACTAATAGTACTAAATTTGCTTATATGCAAGCGTTTTATTAAGGTAACAGTTTTTTGGTTTCTTGCTTATATCTCGAAAACAGTTACTCCTATAAATTTTTATCTCTTTTTCAAAATTAAAGCTGATAAAATTTCCTACAAAATAGTTATTTGCATTTTTTTGTAGGACCAACCATAAGCGAGTTATAGAGTTGGATATAAATAATATTTAACAAAAATTTGCTTTAAAATAAAATGCTCGAAAAACCGGAATTAAACTAAATTAATTGTGTCTAACACTTTAGTAGAGAAAAAAAGAGACAACATAAAAGTCACTAAATGTTTCAGAGTCGTCTTTAGTCGTCATATTAATAACAATAACATTAATAATAATAATACTAAAAGTACTAAATTTGCTTATATGCAAACAAAAATTAAGGTAACAGTTTTTTGGTTTCTTGCTTATATCTCGAAAACAGTTACTCCTATCAATTTTTATCTCTTTTTCAAAATTAAAGCTGATAAAATTTCCTACAAAATAGTTTTTTGCATTTTCCATGATAAAATTTCCTACAAAATAGTTATTTGCATTTTTTTGTAGGACCAACCATAAGCGAGTTATAGAGTTGGATATAAATAATCTTTAACAAAAATTTGCTTTAAAATAAAATGTTTGAAAAACCGATATTAAACCAAATTAATTGGGTCTAACACTTTAGTAGAGGAAAAAGGAGAAGACATAAAAGTCACTAAAGGTTTCAGAGTCGTCTTTAATCGTCATACTAATAACAATAACATTAATAATAATACTAATAGTACTAAATTTGCTTGTATGCAAACGCTTAATTAAGGTGACAGTTTTTTGGTTTCTTGCTTATATCTCAAAAACAGTTACTCCTATCAATTTTTATCTTTTTACTATAATTAAAGCTGATAAAATTTCCTACAAAATAGTTTTTTGCATTTTTCATGATAAAATTTCCTACAAAATAGTTATTTGCATTTTTTTGTAGGACCAACCATAAGCGAGTTATAGAGTTGGATATAAATAATCTTTAACAAAAATTTGCTTTAAAATAAAATGTTTGAAAAACCGATATTAAACCAAATTAATTGGGTCTAACACTTTAGTAGAGGAAAAAGGAGAAGACATAAAAGTCACCAAAGTCTTCAGAGTTGTTTTTAGTACTAAATTTGCTTATATGCAAGCGCTTAATTAAGGTAACAGTTTTTTTGTTTCTTGCTTATATCTCGAAAACAGTTACTCCTATTAATTTTTATCTTTTTACTAAAATTAAAGCTGATAAAATTTTCTACAAAATAGTAATTTGCATTTTTCATGTAGGACTAACCATAAGCGAGATGTAAGTTTGAAAATAATTAATATTTAAAAAAAAAGTGTTTTAACAAAAAATGTCTTGTGATTTAAAATACACTTAATTTAATGGGTCCAATACTTTATTAGAAGAAAAAGAAGGTGACATAAAAATCACTGAAGTCTTCAGAGTCGATTTTAAATGCTGCATTTTCGACTTTGTCTCAAACATTGAAAACTGAATTACATTTTTGTTCAGTAACAGTTACAATTTTCTTATTGGTTTTTTGCTTATATCTCGAAAACAATTACTCCTATCAATTTTTATCTTCTTTTCAAAATTCAAGCTGATAAAATTTCCTACAAAATAGTTATTTGCATTTTTCTTGTAGGATCAACCATAAGCGAGTTATAGAGTTGGATATAAATAATCTTTAACAAAAATTTGCTTTAAAATAAAATGTTTGAAAAACCGAAATTAAACTAAATTAATTAAGACTAACACATTAGTAGAGGAAAAAGGAGAAGACATAAAAGTTACCAAAGTCTTGAGAGTCGTTTTCAGTCGTCATATTAATAACAATAACATTAATAATAATAATACTAATATTACTAAATTTGCTTATATGCAAGCGCTTAATTAAGGTAACAGTTTCTTGCTTATATTTCGAAAACAGTTACTCCTGTTTTTCAAACATTTTATTTTAAAGCAAATTTTTGTTAATGATTATTTATATCCAACTCTATAACTCGCTTATGGTTGGTCCTACAAAAAAATGCAAACAACTGGTTTGTAGGAAATTTTATCAGCTTTAATTTTGAAAAAAAGATAAAAATTGATAGGAGTAACTGTTTTCGAGATATAAGCAAGAAACCAAAAAACTGTTACCTTAATTAAACGTTTGCATATAAGCAAATTTAGTACTATTAGTATTATTATTATTAATGTTATTGTTATTAATATGACGACTAAAGACGACTCTGAAACATTTAGTGACTTTTATGCCTTCTCCTTTTTCCTCTACTAAAGTGTTAAACACAATTTATTTAGTTTAATTTCAGTATTTCAAACATTTTATTTTAAAGCAAATTTTTGTTAAATATTATTTATATCCATCTTTATAACTCGCTTATACTTGGTCCTACAAGAAAAATGCAAATAACTATTGTGTAGGAAATTTTATCAGCTTTAATTTTAGTAAAAAGATAAAAATTGATAGGAGTAACTGTTTTCGAGATATAAGCAAGAAACCAAAAAACTGTCACCTTAATTAAGCGTTTGCATACAAGCAAATTTAGTACTATTAGTATTATTATTATTAATGTTATTGTTATTAGTATGACGATTAAAGACGACTCTGAAACCTTTAGTGACTTTTATGTCTTCTCCTTTTTCCTCTACTAAAGTGTTAGACACAATTAATTTAGTTTAATTCCGGTTTTTTAAGCATTTTATTTTAAAGCAAATTTTTGTTAAATATTATTTATATCCAACTCTATAACTCGTTTATGCTTGGTTCTACAAGAAAAATGTAAATAACTATTTTGTTGGAAATTTTATCAGCTTTAATTTTGGAAGAGAGATAAAATTTGATAAGAGTAACTGTTTTCGAGATATAAGCAAAAAACCAATAAGAAAACTGTGACTGTTACTGAACAGAAATGTAATCCAGTTTTCAATTTTTGAGACGAAGACGAAAATGCAGCATTTAAAATCGACTCTGAAGACTTCAGTGACTTTTATGTCACCTCCTTTTTCTTCTAATAAAGTATTGGACCCATTAAATTAAGTGTATTTTAAATCACAAGACATTTTCTGTTAAAGCACTTTTTTTTTAAATATTAATTATTTTCAAACTTATTTTTCGCTTATGGTTAGTCCTACATAAAAAATGCAAATTACTATTTTGTAGGAAATTTTATCAGCTTTAATTTTAGTAAAAAGATAAAAATTGATAGGAGTAACTGTTTTCGAGATATAAGCAAGAAACCAAAAAACTGTTACCTTAATTAAGCGCTTGCATATAAGCAAATTTAGTACTAAAAACAACTCTGAAGACTTTGGTGACTTTTATGTCTTCTCCTTTTTCCTCTACTAAAGTGTTAGACCCAATAAATTTAGTTTAATATCGGTTTTTCAAACATTTTATTTTAAAGCAAATTTTTGTTAATGATTATTTATATCCAACTCTATAACTCGCTTATGGTTAATCCTACAAAAAAATGCAAACAACTAGTTTGTAGGAAATTTTATCAGCTTTAATTTTGAAAAAAAGATAAAAATTGATAGGAGTAACTGTTTTCGAGATATAAGCAAGAAACCAAAAAACTGTTACCTTAATTAAACGTTTGCATATAAGCAAATTTAGTACTATTAGTATTATTATTATTAATGTTATTGTAATTAATATGACGACTAAAGACGACTCTGAAACATTTAGTGACTTTTATGTCTTCTCCTTTTTCCTCTACTAAAGTGTTAGACACAATTAATTTAGTTTAATTCCGGTTTTTCAAGCATTTTATTTTAAAGCAAATTTTTGTTAAATATTATTTATATCCAACTCTATAATTCGTTTATGCTTGGTTCTACAAGAAAAATGTAAATAACTATTTTGTTGGAAATTTTATCAGCTTTAATTTTGGAAGAAAGATAAAATTTGATAAGAGTAACGGTTTTCGAGATATAAGCAAAAAACCAATAAGAAAACTGTGACTGTTACTGAACAGAAATGTAATCCAGTTTTCAATGTTTGAGACGAAGACGAAAATGCAGCATTTAAAAACGACTCTGAAGACTTCAGTGACTTTTATGTCACCTCCTTTTTCTTCTAGTAAAGTATTGGACCCAATAAATTAAGTGTATTTTAAATCACAAGACATTTTCTGTTAAAGCACTTTTTTTTTAAATATTAATTATTTTCAAACTTATATCTCGTTTATGGTTAGTCCTACATGAAAAATGCAAATAACTATTTTGTAGGAAATTTTATCAGCTTTAAGTTTAGTAAAAAGATTAAAATTGATAGGAGTAACTGTTTTCGAGATATTAGCAAGAAACCAAAAAACTGTTACCTTAATTAAGCGTTTGCATATAAGCAAATTTAGTACTATTAGTATTATTATTATTAATGTTATTGTTATTAATATGACGATTAAAAACGACTCTGAAAACTTTGGGGACTTCTACGTCTACTCCTTTTTCCTCAACTAAAGTGTTAGACCCAATTAATTTAGTTTAATTTCGGTTTTTCAAACATTTTATTTTAAAGAAAATTTTTGTTAAAGATTATTTATATCCAACTCTATAACTCGCTTATGGTTGGTCCTACAAAAAAATGCAAATAACTACTTTGTAGGAAATTTTATCAGCTTTAATTTTAAAAGAAAGATAAAAATTTATAGGAGTAACTGTTTTCGAGATATAAGCAAAAAACCAAAGTGAAAACTGTAACAGTTACTGAACAAAAATGTAATTCAGTTTTCGATGATTGAGACGTAGACGAAAATGCAGCATTTAAAAACGACTCTGAAGACTTCAGTGACTTTTATGTCACCTCCTTTTTCTTCTAATAAAGTATTGGACCCATTAAATTAAGTGTATTTTAAATCACAAGACATTTTCTGTTAAAGCACTTTTTTTTTAAATATTAATTATTTTCAAACTTATTTTTCGCTTATGGTTAGTCCTACATAAAAAATGCAAATTACTATTTTGTAGGAAATTTTATCAGCTTTAATTTTAGTAAAAAGATAAAAATTGATAGGAGTAACTGTTTTCGAGATATAAGCAAGAAACCAAAAAACTGTTACCTTAATTAAGCGCTTGCATATAAGCAAATTTAGTACTAAAAACAACTCTGAAGACTTTGGTGACTTTTATGTCTTCTCCTTTTTCCTCAACTAAAGTGTTAGACCCAATAAATTTAGTTTAATATCGGTTTTTCAAACATTTTATTTTAAAGCAAATTTTTGTTAATGATTATTTATATCCAACTCTATAACTCGCTTATGGTTAATCCTACAAAAAAATGCAAACAACTAGTTTGTAGGAAATTTTATCAGCTTTAATTTTGAAAAAAAGATAAAAATTGATAGGAGTAACTGTTTTCGAGATATAAGCAAGAAACCAAAAAACTGTTACCTTAATTAAACGTTTGCATATAAGCAAATTTAGTACTATTAGTATTATTATTATTAATGTTATTGTAATTAATATGACGACTAAAGACGACTCTGAAACATTTAGTGACTTTTATGTCTTCTCCTTTTTCCTCTACTAAAGTGTTAGACACAATTAATTTAGTTTAATTCCGGTTTTTCAAGCATTTTATTTTAAAGCAAATTTTTGTTAAATATTATTTATATCCAACTCTATAATTCGTTTATGCTTGGTTCTACAAGAAAAATGTAAATAACTATTTTGTTGGAAATTTTATCAGCTTTAATTTTGGAAGAAAGATAAAATTTGATAAGAGTAACGGTTTTCGAGATATAAGCAAAAAACCAATAAGAAAACTGTGACTGTTACTGAACAGAAATGTAATCCAGTTTTCAATGTTTGAGACGAAGACGAAAATGCAGCATTTAAAAACGACTCTGAAGACTTCAGTGACTTTTATGTCACCTCCTTTTTCTTCTAGTAAAGTATTGGACCCAATAAATTAAGTGTATTTTAAATCACAAGACATTTTCTGTTAAAGCACTTTTTTTTTAAATATTAATTATTTTCAAACTTATATCTCGTTTATGGTTAGTCCTACATGAAAAATGCAAATAACTATTTTGTAGGAAATTTTATCAGCTTTAATTTTAGTAAAAAGATTAAAATTGATAGGAGTAACTGTTTTCGAGATATTAGCAAGAAACCAAAAAACTGTTACCTTAATTAAGCGTTTGCATATAAGCAAATTTAGTACTATTAGTATTATTATTATTAATGTTATTGTTATTAATATGACGATTAAAAACGACTCTGAAAACTTTGGGGACTTCTACGTCTACTCCTTTTTCCTCAACTAAAGTGTTAGACCCAATTAATTTAGTTTAATTTCGGTTTTTCAAACATTTTATTTTAAAGAAAATTTTTGTTAAAGATTATTTATATCCAACTCTATAACTCGCTTATGGTTGGTCCTACAAAAAAATGCAAATAACTACTTTGTAGGAAATTTTATCAGCTTTAATTTTAAAAGAAAGATAAAAATTTATAGGAGTAACTGTTTTCGAGATATAAGCAAAAAACCAAAGTGAAAACTGTAACAGTTACTGAACAAAAATGTAATTCAGTTTTCGATGATTGAGACGTAGACGAAAATGCAGCATTTAAAAACGACTCTGAAGACTTCAGTGACTTTTAAGTCACCTCCTTTTTCTTCTAATAAAGTATTGGACCCAATAAATTAAGTGTATTTTAAATCACAAGACATTTTTTGTTAAAGCACTTTTTTTTTAAATATTGATTATTTTCGAACTTATATCTCGCTTATGGTTAGTCCTACATGAAAAATGCAAAAAACTATTTTGTAGGAAATTTTATCAGCTTTAATTTTAGTAAAAAGATAAAAATTGATAGGAGTAACTGTTTTCGAGATATAAGCAAGAAACCAAAAAACTGTCACCTTAATTAAGCGTTTGCATACAAGCAAATTTAGTACTATTAGTATTATTATTATAAAGGTTATTGTTATTAGTATGACGATTAAAGACGACTCTGAAACCTTTAGTGACTTTTATGTCTTCTCCTTTTTCCTCTACTAAAGTGTTAAACACAATTTATTTAGTTTAATTTCAGTATTTCAAACATTTTATTTTAAAGCAAATTTTTGTTAAATATTATTTATATCCATCTTTATAACTCGCTTATACTTGGTCCTACAAGAAAAATGCAAATAACTATTGTGTAGGAAATTTTATCAGCTTTAATTTTAGTAAAAAGATAAAAATTGATAGAAGTAACTGTTTTCGAGATATAAACAAGAAACCAAAAAACTGTCACCTTAATTAAGCGTTTGCATACAAGCAAATTTAGTACTATTAGTATTATTATTATTAATGTTATTGTTATTAGTATGACGATTAAAGACGACTCTGAAACCTTTAGTGACTTTTGTCTTCTCCTTTTTCCTCTACTAAAGTGTTAAACACAATTAATTTAGTTTAATTTCAGTATTTCAAACATTTTATTTTAAAGCAAATTTTTGTTAAATATTATTTATATCCAACTCTATAACTCGCTTATGGTTGGTCCTACAAGAAAAATGCAAATAACTATTTTGTAGGAAATTTTATCAGCTTGAATTTTGAAAGAAAAATAAAAATTGATAGGAGTAACTGTTTTCGAGATATAAGCAAAAAACCAATAAGAAAACTGTAACTGTTACTGAACAAAAATGTAATTCAGTTTTCAATTTTTGAGACGAAGACAAAAATGCAGCATTTAAAATCGACTCTGAAGACTTCAGTGACTTTTATGTCACCTCCTTTTTCTTCTAATAAAATATTGGACCCATTAAATTAAGTGTATTTTAAATCACAAGACATTTTCTGTTAAAGCACTTTTTTTTTAAATATTAATTATTATCAAACTTATTTTTCGCTTATGGTTAGTCCTACATAAAAAATGCAAATTACTATTTTGTAGGAAATTTTATCAGCTTTAATTTTAGTAAAAAGATAAAAATTGATAGGAGTAACTGTTTTCGAGATATAAGCAAGAAACCAAAAAACTGTTACCTTAATTAAGCGCTTGCATATAAGCAAATTTAGTACTAAAAACATCTCTGAAGACTTTGGTGACTTTTATGTCTTCTCCTTTTTCCTCTACTAAAGTGTTAGACCCAATAAATTTAGTTTAATATCGGTTTTTCAAACATTTTATTTTAAAGCAAATTTTTGTTAATGATTATTTATATCCAACTCTATAACTCGCTTATGGTTGGTCCTACAAAAAAATGCAAACAACTAGTTTGTAGGAAATTTTATCAGCTTTAATTTTGAAAAAAAGATAAAAATTGATAGGAGTAACTGTTTTCGAGATATAAGCAAGAAACCAAAAAACTGTTACCTTAATTAAACGTTTGCATATAAGCAAATTTAGTACTATTAGTATTATTATTATTAATGTTATTGTTATTAATATGACGACTAAAGACGACTCTGAAACATTTAGTGACTTTTATGTCTTCTCCTTTTTCCTCTACTAAAGTGTTAGACACAATTAATTTAGTTTAATTCCGGTTTTTCAAGCATTTTATTTTAAAGCAAATTTTTGTTAAATATTATTTATATCCAACTCTATAACTCGTTTATGCTTGGTTCTACAAGAAAAATGTAAATAACTATTTTGTTGGAAATTTTATCACCTTTAATTTTAGAAAGAAGATAAAATTTGATAAGAGTAACTGTTTTCGAGATATAAGCAAAAAACCAATAAGAAAACTGTGACTGTTACTGAACAGTAATGTAATCCAGTTTTCAATGTTTGAGACGAAGACGAAAATGCAGCATTTAAAAACGACTCTGAAGACTTCAGTGACTTTTATGTCACCTCCTTTTTCTTCTAGTAAAGTATTGGACCCAATAAATTAAGTGTATTTTAAATCACAAGACATTTTCTGTTAAAGCACTTTTTTTTTAAATATTAATTATTTTCAAACTTATATCTCGTTTATGGTTAGTCCTACATGAAAAATGCAAATAACTATTTTGTAGGAAATTTTATCAGCTTTAATTTTAGTAAAAAGATTAAAATTGATAGGAGTAACTGTTTTCGAGATATTAGCAAGAAACCAAAAAACTGTTACTTTAATTAAGCGTTTGCATATAAGCAAATTTAGTACTATTAGTATTATTATTTTTAATGTTATTGTTATTAATATGACGATTAAAAACGACTCTGAAGACTTTGGGGACTTTTACGTCTACTCCTTTTTCCTCAACTAAAGTGTTAGACCCAATTAATTTAGTTTAATTTCGGTTTTTCAAACATTTTATTTTGAAGCAAATTTTTGTTAAAGTTTATTTATATCCAACTCTATAACTCGCTTATGGTTGGTCCTACAAAAAAATGCAAATAACTATTTTGTAGGAAATTTTATCAGCTTTAATTTTAAAAGAAAGATAAAAATTTATAGGAGTAACTGTTTTCGAGATATAAGCAAAAAACCAAAGTGAAAACTGTAACAGTTACTGAACAAAAATGTAATTCAGTTTTCGATGATTGAGACGTAGACGAAAATGCAGCATTTAAAAACGACTCTGAAGACTTCAGTGACTTTTAAGTCACCTCCTTTTTCTTCTAATAAAGTATTGGACCCTATAAATTAAGTGTATTTTAAATCACAAGACATTTTTTGTTAAAGCACTTTTTTTTTAAATATTGATTATTTTCGAACTTATATCTCGCTTATGGTTAGTCCTACATGAAAAATGCAAAAAACTATTTTGTAGGAAATTTTATCAGCTTTAATTTTAGTAAAAAGATAAAAATTGATAGGAGTAACTGTTTTCGAGATATAAGCAAGAAACCAAAAAACTGTCACCTTAATTAAGCGTTTGCATACAAGCAAATTTAGTACTATTAGTATTATTATTATTAAGGTTATTGTTATTAGTATGACGATTAAAGACGACTCTGAAACCTTTAGTGACTTTTATATCTTCTCCTTTTTCCTCTACTAAAGTGTTAAACACAATTTATTTAGTTTAATTTCAGTATTTCAAACATTTTATTTTAAAGCAAATTTTTGTTAAATATTATTTATATCCATCTTTATAACTCGCTTATACTTGGTCCTACAAGAAAAATGCAAATAACTATTGTGTAGGAAATTTTATCAGCTTTAATTTTAGTAAAAAGATAAAAAATGATAGGAGTAACTGTTTTCGAGATATAAGCAAGAAACCAAAAAACTGTCACCTTAATTAAGCGTTTGCATACAAGCAAATTTAGTACTATTAGTATTATTATTATTAATGTTATTGTTATTAGTATGACGATTAAAGACGGCTCTGAAACCTTTAGTGACTTTTATGTCTTCTCCTTTTTCCTCTACTAAAGTGTTAAACACAATTAATTTAGTTTAATTTCAGTATTTCAAACATTTTATTTTAAAGCAAATTTTTGTTAAATATTATTTATATCCAACTCTATAACTCGCTTATGGTTGGTCTTACAAAAGAAATGCAAATAACTATTTTGTAGGAAATTTTATCAGCTTTAATTTTGAAGGACAGATAAAAATTGATAGGAGTAATTGTTTTTGAGATATAAGCAAAAAACCAAAGTGAAAACTGTTACAGTTACTGAACAAAAATGTAATTCAGTTTTCAATGTTTGAGACGAAGACGAAAATGCATCATTTAAAAACGATTCTGAAGACTTCAGTGACTTTTATGTCACCTCCTTTTTCTTCTAATAAAGTATTGGACCCAATAAATTAAGTGTATTTTAACTCACAAGACATTTTCTGTTAAAGCACTTTTTTTTAAATATTAATTATTTTCAAACTTATATCTCGCTTATGGTTAGTCCTACATAGAAAATGCAAATAACTATTTTGTAGGAAATTTTATCAGCTTTAATTTTAGTAAAAAAATAAAAATTGATAGGAGTAACTGTTTTCGAAATATCAGCAAGAAACTGTTACCTTAATTAAGCGCTTGCATATAAGCAAATTTAGTAATATTAGTATTATTATTATTAATGTTATTGTTATTAATATGACGACTAAAAACGACTCTCAAGACTTTGGTGACTTTTATGTCTTCTCCTTTTCCCTCTACTAAAGTGTTAGTCTTAATTAATTTAGTTTAATTTCGGTTTTTCAAACATTTTATTTTAAAGCAAATTTTTGTTAAAGATTATTTATATCCAACTCTATAACTCGCTTATGGTCGGTCCTACAAGAAAAATGCAAATAACTATTTTGTAGGAAATTTTTTCAGCTTTAATTTTAGTAAAGAATAAAAATTGTTTGGAGTAAATGTTTTCGAGATATAAGCAAAAAACCAAAAAAATTGTTACCTTAAATAAGCGCTTGCATATAAGCAAATTTATTACTACTAGTATTGTTATTATAAATGTTATTGTTATTAATATGACAACTAAAGACAACTCTAAGACTTTAGTGGCTTTTATGTCTCCTCCTTTTTCCTCTACTAAAATGTTAGACCCAATTAATATTGTTTAATTTCAGTTTTTCATACATTTTTTTTTAAAGCAAATTTTTGTTAATGATTATTTATATCCAACTCTATATAAATTAATTGGGTCTAACGCTTTAGTAGAGGAAAAAGGAGGAGACGTAAAATTCACCAAAGCTGATAACATTTCCTACAAAATAGCTATTTGCATTTTTCTTGTAGGACCAACCATAAGCGAGTTATAGAGTTGGATATAAATAATCTCTAACAAAAATTTGCTTTAAAATAAAATGTTTGAAAAACCGAAATTAAACTAAATTAATTAAGATTAACACTTTAGTAGAGGAAAAAGGAGAAGACATAATAGTCACCAAAGTCCTGAAAGTCGTTTTTAGTCGTCATATTAATAACAATAACATTAATAATAATAATACTAATAGTACTAAGTTTGCTTATATGCAAGCGCTTAATTAAGGTAACAGTTATTTGGTTTCTTGCTTATGTCTCGAAAACAGTTACTCTTATCAATTTTTATCTTTTTACTAAAATTAAAGCTGATAAAATTTCCTACAAAATAGTTATTTGCATTTTTCATGTAGGACTAACCATAAGCGAGAAATAAGTTTGAAAATAATTAATATTTAAAAAAAAAGTGCTTTAACAGAAAATATTTTGTGATTTAAAATACACTTAATTTATTAGGTCCAATACTTTATTAGAAGAAAAAGGAGGTGATATATAAGTCACTGAAGTCTTCATAGTCGATTTTAAATGCTGCATTTTCGTCTTCGTCTCAAACATTGAAAACTGAATTACATTTTTGTTCAGTAACAGTTACAGTTTTCTTATTGGTTTTTTGCTTATATCTCGAAAACAGTTACTCCTATCAATTTTTATCTTTTTTTCAAAATTAAAGCTGATAAAATTTCCTACAAAATAGTTATTTGCATTTTTTTTGTAGGACCAACCATAAGCGAGTTATAGAGTTGGATGTAAATAATATTTAACAAAAATTTGCTTTAAAATAAAATGTTTGAAAAACTAAAATTAAACTAAATTAATTGTGTCTAACACTTTAGTAGAGGAAAAAAGAGAAGTCATAAAAGTCACTAAAGGTTTCAGAGTCGTCTTTAGTCGTCATATTAATAACAATAACATTAATAATAATAATACTAATAGTACTAAATTTGCTTACATGCAAACGCTTAATTAAGGTAACAGTTTTTTGGTTTCTTGCTTATATCTCGAAAACAGTTACTTATATCAATTTTTATCTTTTTACTAAAATTAAAGCTGATAAAATTTTCTACAAAATAGTTATTTGCATTTTTCATGTAAGACTAACCATAAGCGAGATATAAGTTTAAAAATTATTAATATTTAAAAAAAAAGTGCTTTAACAGAAAATGTCTTGTGATTTAAAATACACTTAATTTATTGGGTCCAATACTTTATTAGAAGAAAAAGGACGAGACATAAAATTCGCTGAAGTCTTCAGAGTCGTTTTTAATGCTGCATTTACGTCTTCGTCTCAAATATTGAAAACTGCATTACATTTTTGTTTAGTAACTGTAACAGTTTTCACTTTGGTTTTTTGCTTATATCTCGAAAACAGTTACTCCTATCAAATATTATCTTTCTTCCAAAATTAAAGCTGATAAAATTTCCAACAAAATAGTTATTTACATTTTTCTTGTAGGACCAAGCATAAACGAGTTATAGAGTTGGACATAAATAATATTTAACAAAAATTTGCTTTAAAATAAAATGTTTGAAAAACCGAAATTAAACTAAATTAATTGAGTCTAACACTTTAGTATAGGAATAAGGAGAAGACATAAAAGTCACCAAAGTCTTCAGAGTCGTTTTTAGTCATCATATTAATAACAATAACATTAATAATAATAATACTAATAGTACTAAATTTGCTTATATGCAAGCGCTTAATTAAGGTAACAGTTTTTTGGTTTCTTGCTTATATCTCGAAAACAGATACTCCTATCAATTTTTATCTTTTTACTAAAGTTAAAGCTGATAAAATTTCCTACAAAATAGTTATTTGCATTTTTCATGTAGAACTAACCATAAGCGAGATATAAGTTTGAAAATAATTAATATTTAAAAAAAAAGTGCTTTAACAGAAAATGTCTTGTGATTTAAAATACACTTAATTTATTGGGTCCAATACTTCATTAGAAAAAAAAGGAGATGACATAAAAGTCACTGAAGTCTTCAGAGTCGTTTTTAAATGCTACATTTTCGTCTTTGTCTCAAACATTGAAAACTGAATTACATTTTTGTTCAGTAACAGTTACAGTTTTCTTATTGGTTTTTTGCGTATATCTCGAAAACAGTTACTCCTATCAAATATTATCTTTTTTCCAAAATTAAAGCTGATAAAATT
>NC_087397.1:14272500-14320000 GCF_031307605.1 Tribolium castaneum
TTCAAAGCATAGAACCGTTTGAAGTTAAGAGCTCTCGTTAAGACTATAACGCAAATCTTTTGTTTTGTGCTAAAATAAGACGTTTTTAGTCAGTTTGATATAAGTTTTCTTGTTCAAAGCAAAATATTGTCGAAAATCAACCGATTTTGTCTAAACTGATACAAAATTCGGTGGTTTGTGTCCGAATAGAAAGTTTTCAGATTCTTTAATGTTAGGTTTGCTGCTTCGAACAAAGAATCAACGAAAATATTTTGTTTTAATACAAACTGCAATATAAAATGTCTTTATAGGACAAAACATGATGTTTGGCATCTGTTTAATAAAAATTTACTCGTTTGGAAGCATAAAATCATTCCAAATAAGTTATTCTCGTCGAAACTATAATGTAATTAGTATTTTGTGCTAGAATACAGCGTTTTTGTTAGATTTTTAACAATTTCGTCTATTTTGAGCAATGAAACGAATAGGATTAGCTGCCTTTATCCAAAGTGATACATAAATTGCTCTTTTATGCCAGATTAAAACGTTTTTAGTCTGTTCGATATAAGTTTTCTTGTTCAAAGCAAAAGATCGTCTAAAATAAGCCGTTTTTGTTTGAACTGATAAACAATTCAGACTGAGAGTCAACAAAAATAATTTGTTTTAATTCAAACTGATACTTTTTGACCCTATAAGAGTCCTATAAGAGTCCGAGATACGCCGTTCTCGTCGAGTCTATAACGTAATTCGTTTTTTTGTGTCAGAATACGACGTTTTCTGTCTGTTTAATATAATTTTTTAATAATAATAATAATAATAATAATAACAATAATAATAATAATAATAATAATAATAATAATAATAATAGTAATAGTAACAAAAGTAATAATAATGTTAATACTTTTAATAAGGAAATATGAAGCTTATTTTGTGTGTTACATGAGCGTTTTCTCATTTCTATGCAAAAGATCAAGTGTGATCTGTGTTTTTAGGCAAGAAATTGTCTAAAATAAATCACTCATTTTAAAACTGGTATAAAGACATTTACTATACAAAAGTTATAATCGGTTTTTAATAATAATAATAATAATAATATAAACAATAACAATAATAATAATAATAGTAATAATAATAATAATAATAATAATAATAATAATAATAATAATAGTAGTAAATAATAATAATAATACTTATAATAATGAATTTCTTTCTAAATTAAAGCTTAGTTTTTCTAAGCAAAAATGAAGCTTATTTTGTGTTATCTGAGCCTTTTCTCATTTCTATGCAAGAGATCATCTGTGATCTGTGTTTTTAGGCAAGAAATTGTCTAAAATTAATAACTCATTTTAAAACTGGTATAAAAACATTTACTATACAAAAGTTATAATCGGTTTTTAATAATAATAATAATAATAATAATAATAATAATAATAATAATAATAATAATAATAATAATAGTAATAATAATAATAAAAATAATAGTAATAATAATAATAATAAAAATAATAATAGTAATAAAAGTAAGCTTAGTTTTCTAAGCACAAATGAAGCTTATTTTGTGTTATATGAGCGTTTTCTCATTTCTATGCAAGAGATCATCTGTGATCTGTGTTTTTAGGCAAGAAATTGTCTAAAATTATTAACTCATTTTAAAACTGGTATAAAAACATTTACTACACAAAAGTTAATAATAATAATGTAAATGAAACTCGGAATTCACCCAAAAACTAATTTATTAGTAAATTAGATCCAACAACGACATTGACACTTCCACCGTGTCCTTCCAACTAACTAGGCGTTGCCCGTACGCGCCTCACGCGTCATCATTTTCCGCCAATTTCACCAGCAGCGCCCCCTTCACTTAACAGTCGGCCACGCTTCCGTGTTCCACGTCCTCGGGGAACCACCGGTGTTTCTAAAACAAGTAATTAACCAATACCATGTATCCGAGCCGTAGTATACATCTACAGCCCGAGTCCCACTTAAGAACTATTTATAAACAACCTGAAAATAATCATAATCGTGTTTCTCACGTTGAGAATGAATCTGAAAATAATCATAATCGTGTTTCTCACGTTGAGAATGAATCTGAAAATAACCATAATCGTGTTTCTCACGTTGAGAATTAATTAAGAACAACAACAATAAGAACACCAACAACAACAATAAGAACACCAACACCAACAAGATCAGTAACCTCAACAATAAGTAGAAGAACAATAAGAAGAACAAGAACAATAACAACAACAACAAATCATTAACTCATGAGTTTCAACGTAAAGCGCTTAAAAACAACATTTGGGCCCAAAATCGTGAGTTCACGTTGAACTTCACTCAGCTTCACAGCGAACTCAGTCATTCGTCACTGACATCGCCTATTGTTTCGTCTCCACTCGTCGTGGCGACAACGTAATGTCTCAATTTGTCCACTGAGTGAACACCCTCATATCGTTTTTGGGAACGCGTCGCCCCCGGCATGTCCGTCACGACATACCTATCGTAGTCGAGCACTTTCTGAATTCGGTACGGTCCCGAATATTTAGGTAACAGCTTCCGACTTTTGCCCTCGTTTGAAGCTCGCGTGGTGCGTACCAACACGAGATCACCTGCATTAAATCTCTTTGGGGCACAGCGTCGCTTGTCATAACGCTCTTTTTGCTTCTGCTGTTCCTTTTCGACACGCTGAGCAACGTCTGCTCGTGTCCGTGGCAAATCACCATCATGAACACCCTCTGTCACCACGTTGGTGAGGATTGAGTCATTAGCATGTCGAGGTGTATACCCCAACAACAATTCGTATGGACTTTTGCCCGTAGTCGAATTCGGCGTAGAATTAATACCCCAACTAATTCTACTCACAAAGTCATCCCATTTCTCTTCTTCTCTCGAGCTAGCAGCAAGCTGAGATAAAATCGTACGATTTAATCGCTCCACCTGGCCATTAGCCCGTGGTGTGGCAGTCGCGGTTAGTACTAATTTAACGTTTAAATCAGTACAATGTGTCTTAAACTTTTTGCTAGAAAAACAAGCCCCACGATCGGCTATTATACGTTTAGGTACACCAAACATTCCTGTAAGAGAAGCTAAAAATGATAAAACAGGGCCCACCTTAGTATTAGGCACGGCCCTGAGAAAGACAAATTTAGTAAATGCATCGATAACAGCTAAAAGATAAGAATTATTTGAGTTGCTCTTTACAAATGGTCCCAAATGATCCATGTGCAATGTGTCAAATGGTTGCGAATTCTTAGGTATGGGATTCAAAAATCCTGGCTGCTTTCCTCCGGCTTCCTTATTGTAGAGACACTCCAAGCAGCTAGAAATATACTTGTGAACATACCTCCGCATTGAAGGAAACCAATAAGATTTCGACACAGATGCCAAAGTTTTCTCATTCGATAAATGGCCAATTCCATCGTGGTGTGCTAATAAAATCTGGCGTCTTACCGCTTTTGGTACGACCCATTTTAATCCTGACTCAGTCTGTTTGAATACTCGACCATCCTTTAGTTTATACTCTTTGTGAATGGCACGCTCTTCAGCGTTCGTCGGTGATTTTTCCAATATTTCCTTCAACAATGCGCATCTCGCATCTTTCATTTGAACAGCTAAAATCCAATCATCATCGTTAACATTAATATGCAAGACTTCCACTGAAGGCTCCGAAGGATCTAATACCGGATTTCTACTTAAAGCGTCAACGTGACTCATTTTACTGCCAGGTCTGTATTCTACAGTAAAGTCGAACTCAGAAGTCAACAACCACCATCTCCCAATTCGTGGAATCAAATCTCTCTTGGTGAGGGTTGTTCGTAAAGCATTACAGTCTGTGATCACCTTGAATTGAAGCCCCAACAAGTATACTCGATAATGTTTGAGAGAACAGACCACCGCTAGCGTTTCTAGCTCGTACGAGTGGTACCTTTGTTCCTCTTTGGTCGTCTGTCGGCTGAAAAACATAACTGGACGCAAAGATCCATCACCTTGTCGTTGCAACAGAATGCCACCAATTCCAACTTTAGAAGCGTCAGTGTGTAACTCCGTTTCAGCTTCCGCGTCGTAAATTGCAAGAACTGGTCTGCTCGTCAAGATGTCTTTTAAAGTCTGAAAAGCCCGCTCTTGTGCTTCTTCCCAAACAAATGCACTGCCTTTCTTTAGGAGACTCGTCAAACTATTTGCTATTGTTGCGTAATCTTTCACGTACTTTCGAAAGTACCCACACAAACCTAAGAATTGCCTAAGTTTGTGTACGTCTGTTGGTTTGGGAAAAGCTGTCACCGCTTTGATTTTTGTCTCGCCTGGCTTAATGCCTTCCGCACTGATCTCATGCCCTAAATACTCTATTTGACTTCCAAAGAAGCAACATTTACTCAGCTTTAGAGTCAATCCGAACTGTCGAAGCAATTGAAACACCGTTCGTAAATTGTTAAGACCTGTTTCAAAGTCTTTGGAAGGTATCAGAAGATCATCTATGTAACAATAAGCGGTCTGAAACCGTAATGGACCCAACACCTTATTCATAGCTCGCTGAAACACTGCCGGAGCGTTGGCTAGACCAAAAGGCATGCGGACAAACTCGTAATGCCCATCAGGCGTAACAAATGCTGTCTTTGGAATCGATTCGGTGGCCATTGGGATCTGATAGTACCCACTCGCGAGATCTAGTGTGGTGAAAAACTTTGCACCGTTTAGTTTATCCAAATGTTCGTCTACTCGTGGTAACGGAAAGCGATCTTTGATTGTTTTCGAATTTAATTACCGATAGTCAACACACATACGGTGTTGCCCATCTTTCTTCCGCACCAACAGTATGGGACTCGAATATGGCGAGTCTGATTCTCGTATGACTCCGCTACCTAACAAGTCATTTACTATATCTCGAACAATTCTTCTTTCGTGATGCGATAACCGATAAGGACGATAAACTATTTCCGCTACATTTCGTGCAAAACAATCTCGAAATTCGTTAACGAGTTGTAACAATTGCTCGAACTGAGCCGGGTCTAGATTCTTATTGACTTGTGTAAGAAGTTCCCACCGTTGAAAACTCTTTACCTCAACCTTCCCCACAGAAAACACACTCACCGTCGTAGCTGTCCTTTCCTGCTCGCAAGGCTCAGCTCTCGCAACGATTTGCGCCTTTCGATATACCAGATCTTGGTGCGATAGATTGCGAACGGTCACTAGGCCTCCATCACATGTGACACACCGATGAACAACGTGTTCGAACCCTGGTCTCGGACGTTGACACCCTTCAACGTAATAAGCTCCTTTCCACCCATCGTCTTTTGCCTTGATTCGTATGCAACCAATGGATTGAGGAGGGATCACTGTTTCCTCTTCCGCCCAAAGTGCAACTTTTCGTGTCGGAAGTTGGCCTAGAAATGCTTGGATCGATTCGTTGTTTCCGTCAACTACTCTCACAGCTTCCTCATTTGCTATAATCGTATTAGCACCCGCATTCAGGAAGGTCTGTCCCACTATGACAGGCACACGTTGTGCACTGTCTTCGACGATCAAAGCTTTTACGTTTGCCTTGACAAGATCCACTTCTAGCTCTACTTCGACTTCCCCATGCACTTTGGTGATTCCCTGGCCATAACCACGAATCAAATGTAAACTTGGCTGCCACATCAGTCCCAATTCTCTAGCAACACTTTGCTTGACAAGGACCGGTTCAGCTCCTGAGTCAATGTAAGCTCGCGTCGGCTTACCATTGACCTTAATGTCTATGTAATAATTCTTATTATTACTTGCGTCAGCTACACTTGTCGTTAGTGCCTGCTTAGACATGTTTTCTTTTACTAAGTTACCACGTCGGCACTCAGCATCCACATGTCCAATGCGACCACATTTCTTGCACTCAATTCTTGGTTTCGGGCACTTTGTCGCAACATGTCCTCGATTACGACAATTGTAACACCGAACTGACGAATACAGTTTTTGTGCTTCGACTCGACTTGGAAGGAACCTCCTCCTTTCCCGAGGCGCCTGCTTTGCGAGCGTATCCCGCTTGTCACCTTCGGATCTCAGAGTCGACAAATACTCAGCGTACAAGCTTTCGGGTGTAACGTAACGCCCTGCTCTAGCCCCATTTCTGAGAGTCACGTCAGTCATTCCATCAATAAGACAGGAGACTGCATTCGTTCCTGTTATGTCACAAGCCTGCAACAGATTTAATTTCCCAAAATAATATTGTGCCCAGGTTTCACCATCTTCCTTCACCCTATTCACTAGCTTACGAAGTGTGGAAGCATAATCGTGGTGATCGGGGAAGGTGGCTTGTAACAAACGTTTCCATTCATCCCAGCTCCGGTCGTATGCTGAGGGATCGAGATTGTCGTACCACTCCTTGGCCAACCCCTTGAGTTGACTTATCATGCCGTAAATCGTTGTACGTTCGTCCCAACCGTTCACGAGAGCCAACTGGTCAATTTTATGCAACCACTTAGTGGTACTAAAATTGGGGTTTCCTGGAGCGAATTCAGGAATCAGGTCACTTTTAATGCCAACTTGTCCTGATGTGTGCTCAAAATTGCGGTTTAGCAAACGTCGATTCAAGTTTTCCACGAGTTGCTCAAGTCTCGCGATTCTAGCGGATTCGGCCGAAACTGGGGGTGAATTTACTGTACTGGAGACCCCAGGCGCGGACCTTTTCGGCCGTGGCTCATCGTCACTTGAGTCCGAGTCGTCCGAGTCCACATTTCCTCGGTACCTGTGACGCCCCATTGCGAAAATCTCACCAGAAAACTTTTCGCGCCTTTTGAGCCACACCCAAATGAAAATTGACAGCGTGTGGTTGCGTAACTCCTAGAACTCGTCAGAAATCAGAAAAACCAGATAAATTCGGCTAGCACCCGATTGATTTGTTCGATTTCAAGTCGTAAAACACAATTTTGTTACGAATGAAACGGTACAGATTCCCAAAACTTCAATTTTTGGCCCTTGCCTTGGCCACCCACAAATTCCTCACAAAATCACCACAATTCACCACTCTCTATCGGAAACGATTATTTGAGCAATATCCTACCGCTGCTCTGTAAATGAAACTCGGAATTCACCCAAAAACTAATTTATTAGTAAATTAGATCCAACAACGACATTGACACTTCCACCGTGTCCTTCCAACTAACTAGGCGTTGCCCGTACGCGCCTCACGCGTCATCATTTTCCGCCAATTTCACCAGCAGCGCCCCCTTCACTTAACAATAATAATAATAATAATAATAATAATAATAATAATAATAATAATAATAGTAATAATAATAATAATACTTTTAATAAGGAAAAATGAAGCTTATTTTGTGTGTTACATGAGCGTTTTCTCATTTCTATGCAAAAGATCATGTGTGATCTGTGTTTTTAGGCAATCTAAGCAATTTTATAGTTTTTAGGCAAGAAATCGTCTAAAATAAATCACTCATTTTAAAACTGGTATAAAAACATTTACTATACAAAAGTTAATAATAATAATAATAATAATGATAATAATACTTATAATAATGAATTTCTTTCTAAATTAAAGCTTAGTTTTTCTAAGCAAAAATGAAGCTTATTTTGTGTTATCTGAGCGTTTTCTCATTTCTATGCAGGAGATCATCTGTGATCTGTGTTTTTAGGCAAGAAATTGTCTAAAATTAATAACTCATTTTAAAACTGGTATAAAAACATTTACTATACAAAAGTTAAAATCGGTTTTTAATAATAATAATAGTAATAATAATAATAAAAATAATAGTAATAATAATAAAAATAATAATAATAATAATAATAAAAGTAAGCTTAGTTTTCTAAGCAAAAATGAAGCTTATTTTGTGTGTTATATGAATGTTTTCTCATTTCTATGCAAGAAATCATCTGTGATCTGTGTTTTTAGGCAAGAAATTGTCTAAAATTAATAACTCATTTTAAAACTGGTATAAAAACATTTACTATACAAAAGTTATAATCGGTTTTTAATAATACCAATTATAATAATAATAATAATAATAATAATAATAATAATAATAATAATAATAATAACAATTATAATAATAATAATAATAATAATATTAATAAAAATAATAATAGTAGTAATAAAAGTAAGCATTGTTTTCTAAGCAAAAATGAAGCTTATATTGTGTTATATGAGCGTTTTCTCATTTCTATGCAAAAGATAATGTGTGATCTGTGTTTGTAGGCAATCTAAGCCATTTTATAGTTTTTAGGCAAGAAATTGGCTAAAATTAATCACTCATTTTAAAACTGGTATAAAAACAATACTATACAAAAGTTATAATCGGTTTTTAATAATACTAATAATAATAAGCACATTTTTTTTTTAAATAATAATTATTTTCAAACTTATATCTCGCTTATGGTTAGTCCTACATAAAAAATGCAAATAACTATTTTGTAGGAAATTTTATCAGCTTTAATTTTAGTAAAAAGATAAAAATTGATAGGAGTAACTGTTTTCGAAATATACGCAAGAAGCTGTTACCTTAATTAAGCGCTTGCATATAAGCAAATTTAGTACTATTAGTATTATTATTATTAATGTTATTGTTATTAATATGACGACTAAAAACGACTCCGAAGACTTTGGTGACTTTTATGACTTATCCTTTTTCCTCTACTAAAGTGTTAGTCTTAATTAATTTAGTTTAATTTCGGTTTTTCAAACATTTTATTTTAAAGCAAATTTTTGTTAAAGATTATTTATATCCAACTCTATAACTCGCTTATGGTTGGTCCTACAAGAAAAATGCAAAAAACTATTTTGTAGGAAATTTTATCAGCTTGAATTTTGAAAAAAAAGATAAAAATTGATAGGAGTAACTGTTTTCGAGATATAAGCGAAAAACCAATAAGAAAACTGTAACTGTTACTGAACAAAAATGTAATTCAGTTTTCAATGTTTGAGACAAAGACGAAAATGCAGCATTTAAAATCGACTCTGAAGACTTCAGTGACTTTTATGTCACCTCCTTTTTCTTCTAATAAAGTATTGGACCCATTAAATTAAGTGTATTTTAAATCACAAGACATTTTCTGTTAAAGCACTTTTTTTTTAAATATTAATTATTTTCAAACTTACATCTCGCTTATGGTTAGTCCTATATAAAAAATGCAAATTACTATTTTGTAGGAAATTTTATCAGCTTTAATTCTAGTAAAATGATAAAAATTAATAGGAGTAACTGTTTTCGAGATACAAGCAAGAAACCAAAAAACTGTCACCTTAATTAAGCGTTTGCATACAAGCAAATTTAGTACTATTAGTATTATTATTATTAATGTTATTGTTATTAGTATGACGACTAAAGACGACTCTGCAACCTTTAGTGACTTTTATGTCTTCTCCTTTTTTCTCTACTAAAGTGTTAGACACAATTAATTTAGTTTAATTTCAGTATTTCAAACATTTTATTTTAAAGCAAATTTTTTTTAAATATTATTTATATCCATCTTTATAACTCGCTTATACTTGGTCCTACAAGAAAAATGCAAATAACTATTTTGTAGGAAATTTTATCAGCTTTAATTTTAGTAAAAAGATAAAAATTGCTAGGAGTAACTGTTTTCGAGATATAAGCAAGAAACCAAAAAACTGTTACCTTAATAAAGCGCTTGCATATAAGCAAATTTAGTACTATTACTATTATTATTATTAATGTTATTGTTATTAATATGACGACTAAAAACGACTCTCAAGACTTTGGTGACTTTTATGTCTTCTCCTTTTTCCTATACTAAAGTGTTAGACTCAATTAATTTAGTTTAATTTCGGTTTTTCAAACATTTTATCTTAAAGCAAATTTTTGTTAAAGATTATTTATATCCAACTCTATAACTCGCTTATGGTTGGTCCTACAAGAAAAATGCAAATAACTATTTTGTAGGAAATTTTATCAGCTTTAATTTTAGTAAAAAGATAAAAATTGATAGGAGTAACTGTTTTCGAGATATAAGCAAGAAACCAAAAAACTGTAACCTTAATTAAGCGCTTGCATATAAGCAAATTTAGTACTAAAAACCACTCTGAAGACTTTGGTGACTTTTGTCTTCTCTTTTTTCCTCTACTAAAGTGTTAGACCCAATTAATTTGGTTTAATATCGGTTTTTTAAACATTTTATTTTAAAGAAAATTTTTGTTAAAGATTATTTATATCCAACTCTATAACTCACTTATGGTTGGTCCTACAAAAAAATGCAAATAACTATTTTGTAGGAAATTTTATCAGCTTTAATTTTGAAAAAGAGATAAAAATTGATAGGAGTAACTGTTTTCGAGATATAAGCAAGAAACCAAAAAACTGTTACCATAATTAAGCGTTTGCATATAAGCAAATTTAGTACTATTAGTATTATTATTATTAATGTTATTGTTATTAATATGGCGACTAAAGACGACTCTGAAACATTTAGTGACTTTTATGTCTTCTCCTTTTTCCTCTACTAAAGTGTTAGACACAATTAATTTAGTTTAATTCCGGTTTTTCAAGCATTTTATTTTAAAGCAAATTTTTGATAAATATTATTTATATCCAACTCTATAACTCGTTTATGCTTGGTCCTGCAAGAAAAATGTAAATAAGTATTTTGTTGGAAATTTTATTAGCTTTAATTTTGAAAGAAAGATAAAAATTGATAGGAGTAACTGTTTTCGAGATATAAGCAAAAAACCAATAAGAAAACTGTAACTGTTACTGAACAAAAATGTAATTCAGTTTTCAATGTTTGAGACGAAGACGAAAATGCAGCATTTAAAAACGACTTTGAAGACTTCAGTGACTTTTATGTCACTTTCTTTTTCTTTTAATTAAGTATTGGACCCAATAAATTAAGTGTATTTTAAATCACAAGACATTTTCTGTTAAAACTCATTTTTAATTATAAATTATTTTCAAACTTATATCTCGCTTATGGTTAGTCCTACATGAAAAATGCAAATAACTATTTTGTAGGAAATTTTATCAGCTTTAACTTTAGTAAAAAGATAAAAATTGATAGGAGTATCTGTTTTCGAGATATAAGCAAGAAACCAAAAAACTGTTACCTTAATTAAGCGCTTGCATATAAGCAAATTTAGTACTATTAGTATTATTATTATTAATGTTATTGTTATTAATATGACGACTAAAAACGACTCTGAAGACTTTGGTGACTTTTATGTCTCCTCTTTTTTTCTCTACTAAAGTGTTAGACCCAATTAATTTAGTTTAATTTCGGTTTTTCAAACATTTTATTTTAAAGCAAATTTTTGTTAAAGATTATTTATATCCAACTCTATAACTCGCTTATGGTTGGTCCTACAAAAAAAATGCATTTAACTATTTTGTAGGAAATTTTATCAGCTTTAATTTTGAAAAAAAGATAAAAATTGATAGGAGTTATTGTTTTCGAGATATAAGCAAAAAACCAAAGTGACAACTGATACAGTTACTGAACAAAAATGTAATTCAGTTTTCAATGTATGAGACAAAGACGAAAATGCAGCATTTAAAAACGACTCTGAAGACTTCAGCGACTTTTATGTCACCTCCTTTTTCTTCTAATAAAGTATTGGACCTAATAAATTAAGTGTATTTTAATCACAAGACATTTTCTGGTAAAGCACTTTTTTTTTAAATATTAATAATTTTTAAACTTATATCTCGCTTATGGTTAGTCTTACATGAAAAATGCAAATAACTATTTTGTAGGAAATTTTATCAGCTTTAATTTTAGTAAAAAGATAAAAATTGATATAAGTAACTGTTTTCGAGATATAAGCAAGAAACCAAGAAACTGTTACCTTAATTAAGCGTTTGCATGTAAGCAAATTTAGTATTATTAGTATTATTATTATTAATGTTATTGTTATTAATATGACAACTAAAGACGACTCTGAAACCTTTTGTGACTTTTATGTCTTCTCCTTTTTCCTCTACTAAAGTGTTAGACACAATTAATTTAGTTTAATTTTAGTTTTTCAAACATTTTATTTTAAAGCAAATTTTTGTTAAATATTATTTACATCCAACTCTATAACTCGCTTATGGTTGGTCCTACAAGAAAAATGCAAATAACTATTTTGTAGGAAATTTTATCAGCTTTAATTATGAAAAAAAGATAAAAATTGATAGGAGTAACTGTTTTCGAGATATAAGCAAAAAACCAATACGAAAACTGTAACTGTTACTGAACAAAAATGTAATTCAGTTTTCAATGTTTGAGACGAAGACGAAAATGCAGCATTTAAAATCGACTCTGAAGACTTCAGTGACTTATATGTCACCTCCTTTTTCTTCTAATTAAGTATTGGACCCAATAAATTAAGTGTATTTTAATGCACAAGACATTTTCTGTTAAAACTTATTTTTAATTATAAATTATTTTCAAACTTATATCTCGCTTATGGTTAGTTCTACATGAAAAATGCAAATAACTATTTTGTAGGAAATTTTATCACCTTTAATTTTGGTGAAATGGTAAAAATTGATAGGAGTAACTGTTTTCGAGATATAAGCAAAAAACAAAAAAACTGTTACCTAAATTAAGCGCTTGCATATAAGCAAATTTAGTACTAAAAACAACTCTGAAGACTTTGGTGACTTTTATGTCTTCTCTTTTTCCTCTACTAAAGTGTTAGACACAATTAATTTAGTTTAATTTCAGTTTTTCAAACATTTTATTTTAAAGCAAATTTTTGTTAAAGATTATTTATATCCAACTCTATAACTCGCTTATGGTTGGTCCTACAAGAAAAATGCAAATAACTAATTTGTAGGAAATTTTATCAGCTTTAATTTTGAAAAAAAAAATAAAAATTGATTGGAGTAATTGTTTTCGAGATATAAGCAAAAAACCAAAGTGAAAACTGTTACAGTTACTAAACAAAAATGTAATTCAGTTTTCAATGTTTGAGACGAAGACGAAAATGCAGCATTTAAAAACGACTCTGAAGACTTCAGCGACTTTTATGTCACCTCCTTTTTCTTCTAATAAAGTATTGGACCCAATAAATTAAGTGTATTTTAAATCACAAGACATTTTCTGTTAAAGCACTTTTTTTTTAAAATTAATAATTTTTAAAGTTATATCTCGCTTATGGTTAGTCCTACATGAAAAATGCAAATAACTATTTTGTAGGAAATTTTATCAGCTTGAATTTTGAAAGAAAGATAAAAATTGATAGGAGTAACTGTTTTCGAGATATAAGCAAAAAACCAATAAGAAAACTGTAACTGTTACTGAACAAAAATGTAATTCAGTTTTCAATGTTTGAGACGAAAACGAAAATGCAGCATTTAAAAACGACTCTGAAGACTTTAGTGACTTTTATGTCATTTCCTTTTTCTTCTAATAAAGTATTAGACCCAATAAATTAAGTGTATTTTAAATCACAAGACATTTTCTGTTGAAGCACTTTTTTTTTAAATATTAATTATTTTCAAACTTATATCTCGCTTATGGCTAGTCCTACATGAAAAATGCAAATAACTATTTTGTAAGAAATTTTTTCAGCTTTAATTTTAGTAAAAAGATAAAAATTGATAGGAGTAACTGTTTTCGAGATATAAGCAAGAAACCAAAAAACTATTACCTTAATTAAGCGCTTGCATATAAGCAAATTTAGTACTACAAACAACTCTGAAGACTTTGGTGACTTTTATGTCTTCTCCTTTTTCCTCTACTAAAGTGTTAGACCCAATTAATTTAGTTTAATATCGGTTTTTCAAACATTTTATTTTAAGAAAATTTTTGTTAAAGATTATTTATATCCAACTCTATAACTCGCTTATGGTTGGTCCTACAAAAAAATGCAAATAACTATTTTGTAGGAAATTTTATCAGCTTTAATTTTGAAAGAAAGTTAAAATTTGATAGATGCAACTGTTTTCGAGATATAAGCAAAAAACCAAGAAGAAAACTGTAACTGTTACTGAACAAAAATGTAATTCAGTTTTCAATGTTTGAGACGAAGACGAAAATGCAGCATTTAAAAACGACTCTGAAGACTTCAGTGACTTTTATGTCACCTCCTTTTTCTTCTAATAAAGTATTGGACCCAATAAATTAAGTGTATTTTAAATCACAAGGCATTTTCTGTTAAAGCACTTTTGTTTTAAATATTAATTATTTTCAAACTTATATCTCGCTTATGGCAAGTCCTACATGAAAAATGCAAATAACTATTTTGTAGGAAATTTTATCAGCTTGAATTTTAAAAGAAAGATAAAAATTGATAGGAGTAACTGTTTTCGAGATATAAGCAAAAAACCAATAAGAAAACTGTAACTGTTACTGAACAAAAATGTAATTCAGTTTTCAATGTTTGAGACGATGACAAAAATGCAGCATTTAAAAACGACTCTGAAGACTTCAGTGACTTTTATGTCACCTCCTTTCTCTTCTAATAAAGTATTGGACCCAATAAATTAAGTGTATTTTAAATCACAAGACATTTTCTGTTAAAGCACTTTTTTTTTAAATATTAATTATTTTCAAACTTAAATCTCGCTTATGGCTAGTCCTACATGAAAAATGCAAATAACTATTTTGTAGGAAATTTTATTAGCTTTAATTTTGGTAAAAAAATAAAAATTGATAGGAGGAACTGTTTTCGAGATATAAGCAAGAAACGAAAAAACTGTTACCTTAATTAAGCGCTTGCATATAAGCAAATTTAGTACTATTAGTATTATTATTATTAATGTTATTGTTATTAATATGACGACTAAAAACGACTCTGAAGACTTTGGTGACTTTTATGTCTTCTCCTTTTTCCTATACTAAAGTGTTAGACTCAATTAATTTAGTTTAATTTCGGTTTTTCAAACATTTTATTTTAAAGCTAATTTTTGTTAAAGATTATTTATATCCAACTCTATAACTCGCTTATGGTTGGTCTTACAAAAGAAATGCAAATAACTATTTTGTAGGAAATTTTATCAGCTTTAATTTTGAAAGAAAGATAAAAATTGATGGAAGTAATTGTTTTCGAGATATAAGCAAAAAACCAAAGTGAAAACTGTTACAGTTACTGAACAAAAATGTAATTCAGTTTTCAATGTTTGAGACGAAGGCAAAAATGCAGCATTTAAAAACGACTCTGAAGACTTCAGCGACTTTTATGTCACCTCCTTTTTCTTCTAATAAAGTATTGGACCCAATAAATTAAGTGTATTTTAAATCACAAGACATTTTCTGTTAAAGCACTTTTTTTTTAAAATTAATAATTTTTAAAGTTATATCTCGCTTATGGTTAGTCCTACATGAAAAATGCAAATAACTATTTTGTAGGAAATTTTATCAGCTTGAATTTTGAAAGAAAGATAAAAATTGATAGGAGTAACTGTTTTCGAGATATAAGCAAAAAACCAATAAGAAAACTGTAACTGTTACTGAACAAAAATGTAATTCAGTTTTCAATGTTTGAGACGAAAACGAAAATGCAGCATTTAAAAACGACTCTGAAGACTTTAGTGACTTTTATGTCATTTCCTTTTTCTTCTAATAAAGTATTAGACCCAATAAATTAAGTGTATTTTAAATCACAAGACATTTTCTGTTGAAGCACTTTTTTTTTAAATATTAATTATTTTCAAACTTATATCTCGCTTATGGCTAGTCCTACATGAAAAATGCAAATAACTATTTTGTAAGAAATTTTTTCAGCTTTAATTTTAGTAAAAAGATAAAAATTGATAGGAGTAACTGTTTTCGAGATATAAGCAAGAAACCAAAAAACTATTACCTTAATTAAGCGCTTGCATATAAGCAAATTTAGTACTACAAACAACTCTGAAGACTTTGGTGACTTTTATGTCTTCTCCTTTTTCCTCTACTAAAGTGTTAGACCCAATTAATTTAGTTTAATATCGGTTTTTCAAACATTTTATTTTAAGAAAATTTTTGTTAAAGATTATTTATATCCAACTCTATAACTCGCTTATGGTTGGTCCTACAAAAAAATGCAAATAACTATTTTGTAGGAAATTTTATCAGCTTTAATTTTGAAAGAAAGTTAAAATTTGATAGATGCAACTGTTTTCGAGATATAAGCAAAAAACCAAGAAGAAAACTGTAACTGTTACTGAACAAAAATGTAATTCAGTTTTCAATGTTTGAGACGAAGACGAAAATGCAGCATTTAAAAACGACTCTGAAGACTTCAGTGACTTTTATGTCACCTCCTTTTTCTTCTAATAAAGTATTGGACCCAATAAATTAAGTGTATTTTAAATCACAAGGCATTTTCTGTTAAAGCACTTTTGTTTTAAATATTAATTATTTTCAAACTTATATCTCGCTTATGGCAAGTCCTACATGAAAAATGCAAATAACTATTTTGTAGGAAATTTTATCAGCTTGAATTTTAAAAGAAAGATAAAAATTGATAGGAGTAACTGTTTTCGAGATATAAGCAAAAAACCAATAAGAAAACTGTAACTGTTACTGAACAAAAATGTAATTCAGTTTTCAATGTTTGAGACGATGACAAAAATGCAGCATTTAAAAACGACTCTGAAGACTTCAGTGACTTTTATGTCACCTCCTTTCTCTTCTAATAAAGTATTGGACCCAATAAATTAAGTGTATTTTAAATCACAAGACATTTTCTGTTAAAGCACTTTTTTTTTAAATATTAATTATTTTCAAACTTAAATCTCGCTTATGGCTAGTCCTACATGAAAAATGCAAATAACTATTTTGTAGGAAATTTTATTAGCTTTAATTTTGGTAAAAAAATAAAAATTGATAGGAGGAACTGTTTTCGAGATATAAGCAAGAAACGAAAAAACTGTTACCTTAATTAAGCGCTTGCATATAAGCAAATTTAGTACTATTAGTATTATTATTATTAATGTTATTGTTATTAATATGACGACTAAAAACGACTCTGAAGACTTTGGTGACTTTTATGTCTTCTCCTTTTTCCTATACTAAAGTGTTAGACTCAATTAATTTAGTTTAATTTCGGTTTTTCAAACATTTTATTTTAAAGCTAATTTTTGTTAAAGATTATTTATATCCAACTCTATAACTCGCTTATGGTTGGTCTTACAAAAGAAATGCAAATAACTATTTTGTAGGAAATTTTATCAGCTTTAATTTTGAAAGAAAGATAAAAATTGATAGAAGTAATTGTTTTCGAGATATAAGCAAAAAACCAAAGTGAAAACTGTTACAGTTACTGAACAAAAATGTAATTCAGTTTTCAATGTTTGAGACGAAGGCAAAAATGCAGCATTTAAAAACGACTCTGAAGACTTCAGCGACTTTTATGTCACCTCCTTTTTCTTCTAATAAAGTATTGGACCCAATAAATTAAGTGTGTTTTAAATCACAAGACATTTTTTGTTAAAGCACTTTTTTTTTAAATATTGATTATTTTCAAACTTATATCCCGCTTATGGTTAGTCCTACATGAAAAATGCAAAAAACCATTTTGTAGGAAATTTTATCAGCTTTAATTTTAGTAAAAAGATAAAAATTGATAGGAGTAACTGTTTTCGAGATATAAGCAAGAAACCAAAAAACTGTCACCTTAATTAAGCGTTTGCATACAAGCAAATTTAGTACTATTAGTATTATTATTATTAAGGTTATTGTTATTAGTTTGACGATTAAAGACGACTCTGAAATCTTTAGTGACTTTTATGTTTTCTCATTTTTCCTCTACTAAAGTGTTAGACACAATTAATTTAGTTTAATTTCAGTATTTCAAACATTTTATTTTAAAGCAAATTTTTGTTAAATATTATTTATATCCATCTTTATAACTCGCTTATACTTGGTCCCACAAGAAAAATGCAATTAATTATTTTGTAGGAAATTTTATCAGCTTTAATTTTTGTAAAAAGATAAAAATTGATAGGAGTAACTGTTTTCGAGATATAAGCAAGAAACCAAAAAACTGTCACCTTAATTAAGCGTTTGCATACAAGCAAATTTAGTACTATTAGTATTATTATTATTAATGTTATTGTTATTTGTATGACGATTAAAGACGACTCTGAAACCTTTAGTGACTTTTATGTCTTCTCCTTTTTCCTCTACTAAAGTGTTAGACACAATTAATTTAGTTTAATTTCAGTATTTCAAACATTTTATTTTAAAGCAAATTTTTGTTAAATATTATTTATATCCATCTTTATAACTCGCTAATACTTGGTCCTACAAGAAAAATGCAAATAACTATTTTGTAGGAAATTTTATCAGCTTTAATTTTAGTAAAAAAATAAAAATTGATAGGAGTAACTGTTTTCGAAATATAAGCAAGAAACTGTTACCTTAATTAAGCGCTTGCATATAAGCAAATTTAGTAATACTAGTATTATTATTATTAATGTTATTGTTACTAATATGACGACTAAAAACGACTCTCAAGACTTTGGTGACTTTTATGTCTTCTCCTTATTCCTCTACTAAAGTGCTAGTTTTAATTAATTTAGTATAATTTCGGTTTTTCAAACATTTTATTTTAAAGCAAATTTTTGTTAAAGATTATTTATATCCAACTCTATAACTCGCTTATGGTTGGTCCTACAAGAAAAATGCAAATAACTATTTTGTAGGAAATTTTATCAGCTTGAATTTTGAAAAATGATAAAAATTGATAGGAGTAACTGTTTTCGAGATATAAGCAAAAAACCAATAAGAAAACTGTAACTGTTACTGAACAAAAATGTAATTCAGTTTTCAATGTTTGAGACAAAGACGAAAATGCAGCATTTAAAATCGACTCTGAAGACTTCAGTGACTTTTATGTCACCTCCTTTTTCTTCTAATAAAGTATTGGACCCATTAAATTAAGTGTATTTTAAATCACAAGACATTTTCTGTTAAAGCACTTTTTTTTTAAATATTAATTATTTTCAAACTTACATCTCGCTTATGGTTAGTCCTACATAAAAAATGCAAATTACTATTTTGTAGGAAATTTTATCAACTTTAATTTTAGTAAAAAGATAAAAATTAATAGGAGTAACTGTTTTCGAGATATAAGCAAGAACCCAAAAAACTGTAACCTTAATTAAGCGCTTGCATATAAGCAAATTTAGTACTAAAAACCACTCTGAAGACTTTGGTGACTTTTATGTCTTCTCCTTTTTCCTCTACTAAAGTGTTAGACCCAATTAATTTGGTTTAATATCGGTTTTTCAAACATTTTATTTTAAAGCAAATTTTTGTTAAAGATTATTTATGACGATTAAAGACGACTCTGAAACCTTTAGTGACTTTTATGTCTTCTCCTTTTTCCTCTACTAAAGTGTTAGACACAATTAATTTAGTTTAATTTCAGTATTTCAAACATTTTATTTTAAAGCAAATTTTTGTTAAATATTATTTATATCCATCTTTATAACTCGCTAATACTTGGTCCTACAAGAAAAATGCAAATAACTATTTTGTAGGAAATTTTATCAGCTTTAATTTTAGTAAAAAAATAAAAATTGATAGGAGTAACTGTTTTCGAAATATAAGCAAGAAACTGTTACCTTAATTAAGCGCTTGCATATAAGCAAATTTAGTAATACTAGTATTATTATTATTAATGTTATTGTTACTAATATGACGACTAAAAACGACTCTCAAGACTTTGGTGACTTTTATGTCTTCTCCTTTTTCCTCTACTAAAGTGCTAGTCTTAATTAATTTAGTATAATTTCGGTTTTTCAAACATTTTATTTTAAAGCAAATTTTTGTTAAAGATTATTTATATCCAACTCTATAACTCGCTTATGGTTGGTCCTACAAGAAAAATGCAAATAACTATTTTGTAGGAAATTTTATCAGCTTGAATTTTGAAAAAAGATAAAAATTGATAGGAGTAACTGTTTTCGAGATATAAGCAAAAAACCAATAAGAAAACTGTAACTGTTACTGAACAAAAATGTAATTCAGTTTTCAATGTTTGAGACAAAGACGAAAATGCAGCATTTAAAATCGACTCTGAAGACTTCAGTGACTTTTATGTCACCTCCTTTTTCTTCTAATAAAGTATTGGACCCATTAAATTAAGTGTATTTTAAATCACAAGACATTTTCTGTTAAAGCACTTTTTTTTTAAATATTAATTATTTTCAAACTTACATCTCGCTTATGGTTAGTCCTACATAAAAAATGCAAATTACTATTTTGTAGGAAATTTTATCAACTTTAATTTTAGTAAAAAGATAAAAATTAATAGGAGTAACTGTTTTCGAGATATAAGCAAGAACCCAAAAAACTGTAACCTTAATTAAGCGCTTGCATATAAGCAAATTTAGTACTAAAAACCACTCTGAAGACTTTGGTGACTTTTATGTCTTCTCCTTTTTCCTCTACTAAAGTGTTAGACCCAATTAATTTGGTTTAATATCGGTTTTTCAAACATTTTATTTTAAAGAAAATTTTTGTTAAAGATTATTTATATCCAACTCTATAACTCGCTTATGGTTGGTCCTACAAAAAAAATGCTAAAAACTATTTTGTAGGAAATTTTATCAGCTTTAATTTTGAAGGAAAGATAAAAATTTATAGGAGTAACTGTTTTCGAGATATAAGCAAAAAACCAATAAGAAAACTGTAACTGTTACTGAACAAAAATGTAATTCAGACTTTTATGTCTTCTCCTTTTTCCTCTACTAAAGTGTTAGACACAATTAATTTAGTTTAATTCCGGTTTTTCAAGCATTTTATTTTAAAGCAAATTTTTGTTAAATATTATTTATATCCAACTCTATAACTCGTTTATGCTTAGTCCTACAAGAAAAATGTAAATAACTATTTTGTTGGAAATTTTATCAGCTTTAATTTTGGTGAAAAGTTAAAAATTGATAGAAGTAACTGTTTTCGAGATATAAGCAAAAAACAAAAAAACTGTTACCTTAATTAAGCGCTTGCATATAAGCAAATTTAGTACTACTAGTATTGTTATTATAAATGTTATTGTTATTAATATGACGACTAAAGACAACTCTAAGACTTTAGTAACTTTTATGTCTCCTCCTTTTTCTTTTACTAAAATGTTAGACACAATTAATTTAGTTTAATTTCAGTTTTTTAAACATATTATTTTAAAGCAAATTTTTGTTAAATATTAAAAACTATAAAATGGCTTAGATTGCCTAAAAACACAGATCACACATGATCTTTTGCATAGAAATGAGAAAACGCTCATCTAAAACAAAATAAGCTTTATTTTTGCTTAAAAAACTAAGCTTACTTTTATTAGTACTATTATTATTTTTATTATTATTATTATTACTATTATTTTTATTATTATTACTATTATTATTATTATTACTATTATTATTATTATTATTATTATTATTATTATTATTATTATTATTATTATTATTATTAATATTATTATTATTATTAAAAACCGATTATAACTTTTGTATAGTAAATGTTTAAAAACACAGATCACAGATGATCTCTTGCATAGAAATGAGAAAACGCTCATATAACACAAAATAAGCTTCATTTTTGCTTAGAAAACTAAGCTTACTTTTATTACTCCTATTATTATTATTTTTATTATTATTATTATTATTACTATTATTTTTATTATTATTATTACTATTATTATTATTATTATTATTATTATTATTATTATTATTATTATTATTATTATTATTATTATTATTATTATTATTATTATTATTATTATTATTATTATTATTATTATTATTATTATTAAAAACCGATTATAACTTTTGTATAGTAAATGTTTTTTATACCAGTTTTAAAATGAGTTATTAATTTTAGACAATTTCTTGCCTAAAAACAAAGATCACAGATGATCTCTTGCATAGAAATGAGAAAACGCTCATATAACACAAAATAAGCATCATTTTTACTTAGAAAACTAAGCTTACCTTTATTACTACTATTATTATTATTTTTATTATTATTATTATTACTATTATTTTTATTATTATTACTATTATTATTATTAATATTATTAATATTATTATTATTAAAAACCGATTATAACTTTTGTATAGTAAATGTTTTTATACCAGTTTTAAAATGAGTTATTAATTTTAGACAATTTCTTGCCTAAAAACACAGATCACAGATGATCTCTTGCATAGAAATGAGAAAACGCTCATATAACACAAAATAAGCTTCATTTTTGCTTAGAAAACTAAGCTTACTTTTATTACTACTATTATTATTATTTTTATTATTATTATTACTATTATTATTATTATTATTATTATTATTGTTATTATTATTATTATTATTATTATTATTAAAAACCGATTATAACTTTTGTATAGTAAATGTTTTTATACCAGTTTTAAAATGAGTTATTAATTTTAGACAATTTCTTGCCTAAAAACACAGATCACAAATGATCTCTTGCATAGAAATGAGAAAACGCTCAGATAACACAAAATAAGCTTCATTTTTGCTTAGAAAAACTAAGCCTTAATTTAGAAAGAAATTCATTATTATAAGTATTATTATTATTATTATTTACTACTATTATTATTATTATTATTATTATTATTATTATTATTATTATTATTATTATTATTACTATTATTATTATTATTATTATCATTGTTAATATTATTATTATTATTATTATTATTAAAAACCGATTATAACTTTTGTATAGTAAATGTTTTTTATACCAGTTTTAAAATGAGTGATTTATTTTAGACAATTTCTTGCCTAAAAACTATAAAATGGCTTAGATTGCCTAAAAACACAGATCACACATGATCTTTTGCATAGAAATGAGAAAACGCTCATGTAACACACAAAATAAGCTTCATTATTCCTTATTAAAAGTATTAACATTATTATTACTTTTGTTACTATTACTATTACTATTATTATTATTATTATTATTATTATTATTATTATTAAAAAATTATATTAAACAGACAGAAAACGTCGTATTCTGACACAAAAAAACGAATTACGTTATAGACTTGACGAGAACGGCGTATCTCGGACTCTTATAGGACTCTTATAGGGTCAAAAAGTATCAGTTTGAATTAAAACAAATTATTTTTGTTGACTCTCAGTCTGAATTGTTTATCAGTTCAAACAAAAACGGTTTATTTTAGACGATCTTTTGCTTTGAACAAGAAAACTTATATCGAACAGACTAAAAACGTATTAATCTGGCATAAAAAAGCAATTTATGTATCACTTTGGATAAAGGCAGCTAATCCTATTCGTTTCATTGCTCAAAATAGACAAAATTGTTAATAAATCTAACAAAAACGCTGTATTCTAGCACAAAATACTAATTACATTATAGTTTCGACGAGAATAGCTTATTTGGAATGACTCTATGCTTCCAAACGAGTAAATTTTTATTAAACAGATGCCAAACATCATGTTTTGTTCTATAAAGACATTTTATATTGCAGTTTGTATTAAAACAAAATATTTTCGTTGATTCTTTGTTCGAAGCAGCAAACCTAACATTAAAGAATCTGAAAACTTTGTATTCGGACACAAAACACCGAATTTTGGATCAGTTTAGACAAAATCGGTTGATTTTCGACAATATTTTGCTTTGAACAAGAAAACTTATATCAAACTGACTAAAAACGTCTTATTTTAGCACAAAACAAAAGATTTGCGTTATAGTCTTAACGAGAGCTGTTAATTTCAAACGGTTCTATGCTTTGAAACGAGTAAACTTTCACTGAACAGAGGAAAAACATCTTATTTCGCCTTTTAAAAACGATTCATGCCACAGTTAGGATAAAAACCAATTATTTTCGTTAATTCATTGTTACAAACAAGAAACCTTACATCAAAGTAACTGAAAACCCCTTATTCAGGCACAGAAATTCGAATTACGTTTCAGTCTGGACAAAAACTGCTTACTTTAGACGATCCTTTGTTTTGAATACAAAAACTTACATTAAAAAGATTAAAAACGCCTTATTCTGGCTCAAAACTGCAAATTATGTATTACTTTGGATAATAGCAGTTTACCCTGATTACTCCTTTGCTTAGAATAGAGCAAACTTGTATAAAACTTAATGAAAACTTTAAATTTCGTCTCAAAGAAATAATTTACGTTATAGTTTTGACCAGAACTGTTAATTTCAAACGATTTTATGCCCCCAAACGAGAAAACTTTCACTAAACAGATGCCAAACGTCTTAGTTCGTTTTATAAAAACGACATGTTACAGTTTAAACAAAAACAAATTATTTTCGTTGTTGTGTCAAAATAATTTATTGCGAATGATTCAATGGAGCGAAACGAGTAAACTTTTATAGGACAGATGCAAAATACCATATTACCACATAATTCGTTATTTTAAAGCAAAGTATTAGCTTTTGCACTTGTTCAATTAAAGTTTGCTTACTTCGAAGTATGTAATCGTCCGAAATAATTTTTTTTTGTCAAAACTATAACGTAATTTGTTCTTTTGAGCTTGAATATAGAGTTTTCATTACGTTTTATAGTAGTTTACTCTACTCTAAGCATAGAATCAAACAGAGTAATCCGCTTTTGTTAAAGCTGATACATAATTTGCTCTTATTTTCGAGAATAAGACGTTTTTAATATGTTTGATAAAATTTTTTTTGTTTATAGCAAGGAATCGTTTAAAATAAGCTGTATTTGCCTAAACTTATACGTAATTCGATATTTGTGCATGGATACGAAGTTTTCAGTTTCTTTGACGTGAAATTTCTTGTTGCAAAAGGTAATAATTTGCTTTAAAACGCTTTATATGGTAATATGTGGTTTTGCATCTGCCCCATAAAAGTTCATTATTTTCGAATCATAAAATCGTTTGAAATAAACAGTGCTGGTCAAAACTATAACGTAATTTATTTCTTTGAGACGAAATTTAAAGTTTTCATTAAGTTTCATACAAGTTTCCTCTATTCTAAGTAAAGGAGTAATCAGGATAAATTGCTTTTATCTAGAGTAATATATAATTTGCAGTTTTCAGCCAGAATAAGACGTTTTTAATCTTTTTAATGTAAGTTTTTGTATTCAAAACAAAGGATCGTCTAAAGTAAGCAGTTTTTGTTCAGACTGAAACGTAATTCGAATTTCTGTGCCTGAATAAGGGGTTTTCAGTTACTTTGATGTAAGGTTTCTTGTTTGTAACAATGAATTAACGAAAATAATTGGTTTTTATCCAAACTGTGGCATGAATCGTTTTTAAAAGGCGAAATAAAATGTTTTTCCTCTGTTCAGTGAAAGTTTACTCGTTTCAAAGCATAGAACCGTTTGAAATTAACAGCTCTCGTTAAGATTATAAAGCAAATCTTTTGTTTTGTGCTAAAATAATACGTTTTTAGTCAGTTTGATATAAGTTTTCTTGTTCAAAGCAAAATATTGTCGAAAATCAACCGTTTTTGTCTAAACTGATACAAAATTCGGTGGTTTGTGTCCGAATACAAAGTTTTCAGATTCTTAAATGTTAGGTTTGTTGCTTCTAACAAAGGATCAACGAAAATATTTTGTTTTAATACAAACTGCAAGATAAAATGTCTTTATAGAACAAAACATGATGTTTGGCATCTGTTTAATAAAAATTTACTCGTTTGGAAGCATAGAATCATTCCAAATAAGCTATTCTCGTCGAAACTATAATGTAATTAGTATTTGGTGCTAGAATACAGCGTTTTTGTTAGATTTACTAACAATTTTGTCTATTTTAAGCAATGAAACGAATAGGATTAGCTGCCTTTATCCAAAGTGATACATAAATTGCTCTTTTATGCCAGATTAATACGTTTTTAGTCTGTTCGATGTAAGTTTTCTTGTTTAAAGCAAAAGATCGTCTAAAATAAGCCGTTTTTGTTTTAACTGATGAACAATTCAGACTGAGAGTCAACAAAAATAATTTGTTTTAATCCAAACTGATACTTTTTGACCCTATAAGAGTCCTATAAGAGTCCGAGATACGCCGTTCTCGTCAAGTCTATAACGTAATTCGTTTTTTTGTGTCAGAATACGACGTTTTCTGTCTGTTTAATATAAGTTTTTAATAATAATAATACTAATAACAATAATAATAATAATAATAATAAAAATAATAGTAATAATAATAATAATAGTAATAATAATAATAATAATAATAATAATAATAATAATAAAAATAAAAATAATAATAGTAATAAAAGTAAGCTTAGTTTTCTAAGCAAAAATGAAGCTTATTTTGTGTTATATGAGCGTTTTCTCATTTCTATGCAAGAAATCATCTGTGATGTGTTTTTAGGCAAGAAATTGTCTAAAATTAATAACTCATTTTAAAACTGGTATAAAAACATTTACTATGCAAAAGTTAAAAATAATAATAATAATAATAATAATAATAATAATAATAATAGTAATAATATTAATAATAATAATAATAATAATAATAATAATAGTAATAAAGGTAAGCTTTGTTTTCTAAGCAAAAATGAAGCTTATTTTGTGTGTTATATGAGCGTTTTCTCATTTCTATGCAAGAGATCATCTGTGATGTGTTTTTAGGCAAGAAATTGAATAAAATTAATAACTCATTTTAAAACTGGTATAAAAACATTTACTATACAAAAGTTATAATCGGTTTTTAATAATAATAATATTAATAATAATAATAATAATAATAATAGTAATAAAAGTAAGCTTAGTTTTCTAAGCAAAAATAAAGCTTATTTTGTGTTATATGAGCGTTTTCTCATTTCTATTCAAGAGATCATCTGTGGTCTGTGTTTTTAGGCAAGAAATTGTCTAAAATTAAATTAACTCATTTTAAAACTGGTATAAAAACATTTACTATACAAAAGTTATAATCGGTTTTTAATAATAATAATATTAATAATAATAATAACAATAATAACAATAATAGTATTAATAATAATAATAATAATAGTAATAATAATAATAATATTAAAATAATAATAATAGTAGTAATAAAAGTAAGCTTAGTTTTCTAAGCAAAAATAAAGCTTATTTTGTGTTATATGAGCGTTTTCTCATTTCTATGCAAAAGATCATGTGTGATCTGTGTTTTTAAGCAATCTAAGCCATTTTATAGTTTTTAATATTTAACAAAAATTTGCTTTAAAATAAAATGTTTGAAAAACTAAAATTAAACTAAATTAATTGTGTCTAACACTTTAGTAGAGGAAAAAGGAGGAGACATAAAAGTCACTAAAGTCTTAAATGTAATTCAGTTTTCAATGTTTGAGACGAAGACGAAAATGCAGCATTTACAAACGACTCTAAAGGCTTCAGTGACCTTTCTGTCACCTCTTTTTTCTTCAAATAGATTATTGGACCCAATAAATTAAGTGTATTTTAAATCACAAGACATTTTCTGTTGAAGCACTTTTTTTTAAATTGTAATTATTTTCAAACTTATATCTCGCTTATGGTTAGTCCTACATGAAAAATGCAAATAACTATTTTGTAGGAAATTTTATCAGCCTTAATTTTAGTAAAAAGATAAAAATTGATAGGAGTAACTGTTTTCGAGATATAAGCAAAAAACCAATAAGAAAACTGTAACTGTTACTGAACAAAAATGTAATTCAGTTTTCAATGTTTGAGACAAAGACGAAAATGCAGCATTTAAAATCGACTCTGAAGACTTCAGTGACTTTTATATCACCTCCTTTTTCTTCTAATAAAGTATTGGACCCATTAAATTAAGTGTATTTTAAATCACAAGACATTTTCTGTTAAAGCACTTTTTTTTTAAATATTAATTATTTTCAAACTTACATCTCGCTTATGGTTAGTCTGAAACTGACTCTGAAGACTTTGGTGACTTTTATGTCTTTTCCATTTTTCTCTACTAAAGTGTTGGACACAATTAATTTAGTTTAATTTCAGTTTTTCAAATATTTTATTTTAAAGCAAATTTTTGTTAAACATTATTTAAATCCAACTCTATAACTCGCTTATGGTTGGTCCTACAAGAAAAATGCAAATAACGATTTTGTAGGAAATTTTATCAGCTTTAATTTTGAAAAAAAGATAAAAATTGATAGGAGTAACAGTTTTTGAGATATAAGCAAAAAACCAATAAGAAAACTGTAACTGTTACTGAACAAAAATGTAATTCAGTTTTCAATGTTTGAGACGAAGACGGAAATGCAGCATTTAAAATCGACTCTGAAGACTTCAGTGACTTTTATGTCACCTCCTTTTTCATCTAATAAAGTATTGGACCCAATAAATTAAGTGTATTTTAAATCACAAGACATTTTCTGTTAAAGCACTTTTTTTTTAAATATTAATTATTTTCAAACTTATATCTCGCTTATGGTTAGTCCTACATGAAAAATGCAAATTACTATTTTGTAGGAAATTTTATCAGCTTTAATTTTAGTAAAATGATAAAAATTGATAGGAGTAACTGTTTTCAAGATATAAGCAAGAAACCAAAAAACTGTTACCTTAATTAAGCGCTTGCATATAAGCAAATTTAGTACTAAAAACAACTCTGAAGACTTTGGTGACTTTTATGTCTTCTCCTTTTTTCTCTACTAAAGTGTTAGACCCAATTAATTTAGTTTAATATCGGTTTTTCAAACATTTTATTTTAAAGCAAATTTTTGTTAAAGATTATTTATATCCAACTCTATAACTCGCTTATGGTTGGTCCTACAAAAAAAATGCTAAAAACTATTTTGTAGGAAATTTTATCAGCTTTAATTTTGAAGAAAAGATAAAAATTTATAGGAGTAACTGTTTTCGAGATATAAGCAAAAAACCAATAAGAAAACTGTAACTGTTACTGAAAAAAATGTAATTCAGTTTTCAATGTTTGAGACAAAGACGAAAATGCAGCATTTAAAATCGACTCTGAAGACTTCAGTGACTTTTAAGTCACCTCCTTTTTCTTCTAATTAAGTATTGGACCCATTAAATTAAGTGTATTTTAAATCACAAGACATTTTCTGTTAAAGCACTTTTTTTTTAAATATTAATTATTTTCAAACTTACATCTCGCTTATGGTTAGTCCTACATGAAAAATGCAAATTACTATTTTGTTGGAAATTTTATCAGCTTTAATTTTAGTAAAAAGATAAAAATTAATAGGAGTAACTGTTTTCGAGATATAAGCAAGAAACCAAAAAACTGTTACCTTAATTAAGCGCTTGCAGATAAGCAAATTTAGTACTAGAAACAACTCTGAAGACTTTGGTGACTTTTATGTCTTCTCCTTTTTCCTCTACTAAAGTGTTAGACCCAATTAATTTGGTTTAATATCGGTTTTTCAAACATTTTATTTTAAAGCAAATTTTTGTTAAAGATTATTTATATCCAACTCTATAACTCGCTTATGGTTGGTCCTACAAAAAAATGCAAATAACTATTTTGTAGGAAATTTTATCAGCTTTAATTTTGAAAAAGAGATAAAAATTGATAGGAGTAACTGTTTTCGAGATATAAGCAAGAAACCAAAAAACTGTTACCATAATTAAGCGTTTGCATATAAGCAAATTTAGTACTATTAGTATTATTATTATTAATGTTATTGTTATTAATATGACGACTAAAGACGACTCTGAAACATTTAGTGACTTTTATGTCTTCTCCTTTTTCCTCTACTAAAGTGTTAGACACAATTAATTTAGTTTAATTCCGGTTATTCAAGCATTTTATTTTAAAGCAAATTTTTGTTAAATATTATTTATATCCAACTCTATAACTCGTTTATGCTTAGTCCTACAAGAAAAATGTAAATAACTATTTTGTTGGAAATTTTATCAGCTTTAATTTTGGAAAAATGATATAATTTGATAGGAGTAACTGTTTTCGAGATATAAGCAAAAAATCAATAAGAAAACTGTAACTGTTACTGAACAAAAATGTAATTCAATTTTCAATGTTTGAGACGAAGACGAAAATGCAGCATTTACTGTCACCTCCTTTTTCTTCTAATTAAGTATTGGACCCAATAAATTAAGTGTATTTTAAATCACAAGACAATTTCTGTTAAAATACATTTTTTTTAATAATTAATTATTTTCAAACTTATATCTCGCTTATGGTTAGTTCTACATGAAAAATGCAAATAACTATTTTGTAGGAAATTTTATCACCTTTAATTTTGGTGAAAAGTTAAAAATTGATAGAAGTAACTGTTTTCGAGATATAAGCAAGAAACCAAAAAACTGTTACCTTAATTAAGCGTTTGCATTTAAGCAAATTTAGTACTATTAGTATTATTATTATTAATGTTATTGTTATGAATATGACGACTAAAGACGACTCTGAAACATTTAGTGACTTTTATGTCTTCTCCTTTTTCCTCTTCTAATTTTTGTTAAATATTAAAAACTATAAAATGGCTTAGATTGCCTAAAAACACAGATCACACATGATCTTTTGCATAGTAATGAGAAAACGCTCATGTAACACACAAAATAAGCTCCATTTTTTCTTATTAAAAGTATTATTATTATTATTACTTTTGTTACTATTACTATTATTATTATTATTATTATTGTTAATATTATTATTATTATTTATATTATTATTATTATTAACTTTTGTATAGTAAATGTTTTTATACCAGTTTTAAAATGAGTTATTATTTTTAGACAATTTCTTGCCTAAAAACACAGATCACAGTTGATTTCTTGCATAGAAATGAGAAAACACTCATATAACACACAAAATAAGCTCCATTTTTGCTTAGAAAACTAAGCTTACTTTTATTACTATTATTATTATTTTTATTATTATTATTGTTATTATTATTATTATTATTATTATTATTATTATTATTATTATTGTTATTATTATTATTATAATTGTTATTATTAAAAACCGATTATAACTTTTGTATAGTATTGTTTTTATACCAGTTTTAAAATGAGTGATTGATTTTAGCCAATTTCTTGCCTAAAAACTATAAAATGGCTTAGATTGCCTAAAAACACAGATCACACATGATCTTTTGCATTGAAATGAGAAAACGCTCATATAACACAAAATAAGCTTTATTTTTGCTTAGAAAACTAAGCTTAATTTTATTACTACTATTATTATTATTTTTATTATTATTATTACTATTATTTTTATTATTATTACTATTATTATTATTATTATTATTATTATTATTATTATTAATATTATTATTATTAAAAACCGATTATAACTTTTGTATAGTAAATGTTTTTATACCAGTTTTAAAATGAGTTATTAATTTTAGACAATTTCTTGCCTAAAAACACAGATCACAGATGATCTCTTGCATAGAAATGAGAAAACGCTCAAATTACTAAAATTAAAGCTGATAAAATTTCCTACAAAATAGTTATTTGCATTTTTCATGTAGGACTAACCATAAGCGAGATATAAGTTTGAAAATAGTTAATATTTAAAAAAAAAGTGCTTTAACAAAAAATGTCTTGTGATTAAAATACACTTAATTTAATGGGTCCAATACTTTATTAGAAGAAAAAGGAGGTGACCTAAAAGTCACCAAAGTCTTGAGAGTCGTTTTTAGTCGTCATATTAATAACAATAACATTAATAATAATAATACTAATAGTACTAAATTTGCATATATGCAAGCGCTTAATTAAGGTTACAGTTTCTTGCTTATATCCCGACAACAGTTACTCCTATCAATTTTTATCTTTTTTTCAAAATTAAAGCTGATAAAATTTCCTACAAAATAGTTATTTGCATTTTTCTTGTAGGACCAAGTATAAGCGAGTTATAAAGATGGATATAAATAATATTTAACAAAAATTTGCTTTAAAATAAAATGTTTGAAATACTGAAATTAAACTAAATTAATTGTGTCTAACACTTTAGTAGAAGAAAAAGGAGAAGACATGAAAGTCACTGAAGGTTTCAGAGTCGTCTTTAATCGTCATACTAATAACAATAACATTAATAATAATAATACTAATAGTACTAAATTTGCTTATATGCAAGCGCTTTATTAAGGTAACAGTTTTTTGGTTTCTTGCTTATATCTCGGAAACAGTTACTCCTATCAATTTTTATCTTTTTACTAAAATTAAAGCTGATAAAATTTCCTACAAAACAGTTTTTTGCATTTTTCATGTAGGACTAACCATAAGCGAGATATAAGTTTCAAAATAATCAATATTTAAAAAAAAAGTGCTTTAACAAAAAATGTCTTGTGATTTAAAATACACTTAATTTATTGGGTCCAATACTTTATTAGAAAAAAAAGGAGGTGACTTAAAAGTCACTGAAGTTTTCAGAGTCGTTTTTAAATGCTGCATTTTCGTCTACGTCTCAAACATTGAAAACTGAATTACATTTTTGTTCAGTAACAGTTACAGTTTTCTTATTGGTTTTTTGCTTATATCTCGAAAACAGTTACTCCTATCAATTTTTATCTTTTTTTCAAAATTCAAGCCGATAAAATTTCCTACAAAATAGTTATTTGCATTTTTCTTGTAGGACCAACCATAAGCGAATTATAGAGTTGGATATAAATAATCTTTAACAAAAATTTGCTTTAAAATAAAATGTTTGAAAAACCGAAATTAAACTAAATTAATTAAGACTAACACTTTAGTAGAGGAAAAAGGAGAAGACATAAAAGTCACCAAATGTTTCAGAGTCGTCTTTAGTCGTCAAATTAATAACAATAACATTAATAATAATAATACTAATAGTACTAAATTTTCTTATATGCAAACGCTTAATTAAGGTAACAGTTTTTTGGTTTCTTGCTTATATCTCGAAAACAGTTACTCCTATCAATTTTTATCTTTTTACTAAAATTAAAGCTGATAAAATTTTCTACAAAATAGTTATTTGCATTTTTTTGTAGGACTAACCATAAGCGAGTTATAGAGTTTGATATAAATAATCTTTAACAAAAATTTGCTTTAAAATAAAATGTTTGAAAAACCGATATTAAACTAAATAAATTTGGTCTAACACATTAGTAGAGGAAAAAGGAGAAGACATAAAAGTCACCAAAGTTTTCAGAGTTGTTTTTAGTACTTTTAGTTTTTAGTACGCTTAATTAAGGTAACAGTTTTTTGGTTTCTTGTTTATATCTCGAAAACAGTTACTCCTATCAATTTTTAACTTTTTACTAAAATTAAAGCTGATAAAATTTCCTACAAAATAGTAATTTGCATTTTTTATGTAGGACTAACCATAAGCGAGATATAAGTTTGAAAATAAATAATATTTAAAAAAAAAATGCTTTAACAGAAAATGTCTTGTGATTTAAAATACACTTAATTTAATGAGTCCAATACTTTATTAGAAGAAAAAGGAGGTGACATAAACGTCACTGAAGTCTTCAGAGTCGATTTTAAATGGTGCATTTTCGTCTTCATCTCAAACATTGAAAACTGAATTACATTTTTGTTCAGTAACAGTTACAGTTTTTTTATTGGTTTTTTGCTTATATCTCGAAAACAGTTACTCCTATCAATTTTTATCTTTCTTTTAAGATTAAAGCGGATAAAATTTCCTAAAAAATAGTTATTTGCATTTTTCTTGTAGGACCAACCATAAGCGAGTTATAGAGTTGGATATAAATAATATTTAACAAAAACTTGCTTTAAAATAAAGTGTTTGAAAAACTAAAATTAAACTAAATTAATTGTGTCTAACACTTTAGTTGAGGAAAAAGGAGAAGACATTAAAGTCACTAAAGGTTTCAGAGTCGTCTTTAGTCGTCATATTAATAACAATAACATTAATAATAATAATACTAATAGTACTAAATTTGCTTATATGCAAGCGCTTAATTAAGGTAACAGTTTCTTGCTTATATCTCGAAAACAGTTACTTCTATCAATTTTTATCTTTTTAAAAAAATTAAAGCTGATAAAATTTCCTACAAAATAGTTATTTGCATTTTTCATGTAGGACTAACCATAAGCGAGATATAAGTTTGAAAATAATTAATATTTAAAAAAAAGTGCTTTAACAGAAAATGTTTAGTGATTTAAAATACACTTAATTTATTAGGTCCAATACTTTATTAGAAGAAAAAGGAGGTGACATATAAGTCACTGAAGTCTTCAGAGTCGATTTTAAATGCTGCATTTTCGTCTTCGTCTCAAACATTGAAAACTGAATTACATTTTTGTTCAGTAACAGTTACAGTTTTCATATTGGTTTTTTGTTTGTATCTCGAAAACAGTTACTCCTATCAATTTTTATCTTTTTTTCAAAATTCAAGCCGATAAAATTTCCTACAAAATAGTTATTTGCATTTTTCTTGTAGGACCAACCATAAGCGAATTATAGAGTTGGATATAAATAATCTTTAACAAAAATTTGCTTTAAAATAAAATGTTTGAAAAACCGAAATTAAACTAAATTAATTAAGACTAACACTTTAGTAGAGGAAAAAGGAGAAGACATAAAAGTCACCAAAGTCTTGAGAGTCGTTTTTAGTCGTCATATTAATAACAATAACATTAATAATAATAATACTAATATTACTAAATTTGCTTATATGCAAGCGCTTAATTAAGGTAACAGTTTCTTGCTTATATCTCGAAAACAGTTCCTTCTATCAATTTTTATTTTTTTACTAAAATTAAAGCTGATAAAATTTCCTACAAAATAGTTATTTGCATTTTTCTTGTAGGACCAAGTATAAGCGAGTTATAAAGATGGATATAAATAATATTTAACAAAAATTTGCTTTAAAATAAAATGTTTGAAAAACCTAAATTAAACTAAATTAATTGAGTCTAACACTTTAGTATAGGAAAAAGGAGAAAACATAAAAGTCACCAAAGTCTTCAGAGTCGTTTTTGGTCGTCATATTAATAACAATAACATTAATAATAATAATACTAATAGTACTAAATTTGCTTATATGCAAGCGCTTTATTAAGGTAACAGTTTTTTGGTTTCTTGCTTATATCTCGAAAACAGTTACTCCTATCAATTTTTATCTTTTTACTAAAATTAAAGCTGATAAAATTTCCTACAAAATAGTTATTTGCATTTTTCATGTAGGGCTAACCACAAGCGAGATATAAGTTTGAAAATAATTAATATTTAAAAAAAAAGTGCTTTAAGAGAAAATGTCTTGTGATTTAAAATACACTTAATTTATTGGGTCCAATACTTTATTAGAAGAAAAAGGAGGTGACATAAAAGTTACTGAAGTCTTCAAAGTCGATTTTAAATGCTGCATTTTCGTCTTCGTCTCAAACATTGAAAACTGAGTTACATTTTTGTTCAGTAACAGTTTCAGTTTTCTTATTGGTTTTTTGCTTATATCTCGAAAACAGTTACTCCTATCAATTTTTATCTTTCTTTCAAAATTAAAGCTGATAAAATTTCCTACAAAATAGTTATTTTCATTTTTCTTGTAGGACCAACCATAAGCGAGTTATAGAGTTGGATATAAATAATATTTAACAAAAATTTGCTTTAAAATAAAATGCTTGAAAATCCGGAATTAAACTAAATTAATTGTGTCTTCCACTTTAGTAGAGGAAAAAGGAGAAGACATAAAAGTCACTAAATGTTTCAGAGTCGTCTTTAGTCGTCATATTAATAACAATAACATTAATAATAATAATACTAATAGTACTAAATGTGCTTATATGCAAACGCTTAATTAAGGTAACAGTTTTTTGGTTTCTTGCTTATATCTCGAAAACAGTTACTCCTATCAATTTTTATCTTTTTTTCGAAATTAAAGCTGATAAAATTTTCCACAAAATTGTTATTTGCATTTTTTTGTAGGACAAACCATAAGCGAGTTATAGAGTTGAATATAAATATTCTTTAACAAAAATTTGTTTTAAAATAAAATGTTTGAAAAACCGATATTACACTAAATTAATTGGGTCTAACACTTTAGTAGAGGAAAAAGGAGATGACATAAAAGTCACCAAAGTCTTCAGAGTTGTTTTTAGTACTAAATTTGCTTATATGCAAGCGCTTAATTAAGGTAACAGTTTTTTGGTTTCTTGCTTATATCTCGAAAACAGTTACTCCTATCAATTTTTATCTTTTTACTAAAATTAAAGCTGATAAAATTTCCTACAAAATAGTTATTTGCATTTTTCATGTAGGACTAACCATAAGCGAAATATAAGTTTGAAAATAATTAATATTTAAAAAAAGTGCTTTAACAGAAAATGTCTTGTGATTTAAAATACACTTAATTTATTGGGTCCAATACTTTATTAAAAGAAAAAGGAGGTGACATAAAATCACTGAAGTCTTCAGAGTCGTTTTTAAATGCTGCATTTTTGTCTTCGTCTCAAACATTGAAAACTGAATTACATTTTTGTTCAGGAACAGTTACAGTTTTCTTATTGGTTTTTTGCTTATATCTCGAAAACAGTTACTCCTATCAAATTTTATCTTTTTTCCAAAATTAAAGCTGATAAAATTTCCAACAAAATAGTTATTTACATTTTTCTTGTAGGACCAAGCATAAACGAGTTATAGAGTGGGATATAAATAATATTTAACAAAAATTTGCTTTAAAATAAAATGCTTGAAAAACCGGAATTAAACTAAATTAATTGTGTCTAACACTTTAGTAGAGGAAAAAGGAGAAGACATAAAAGTCACCAAATGTTTCAGAGTCGTCTTTAGTCGTCAAATTAATAACAATAACATTAATAATAATAATACTAATAGTACTAAATTTTCTTATATGCAAACGCTTAATTAAGGTAACAGTTTTTTGGTTTCTTGCTTATATCTCGAAAACAGTTACTCCTATCAATTTTTATCTTTTTACTAAAATTAAAGCTGATAAAATTTTCTACAAAATAGTTATTTGCATTTTTTTGTAGGACTAACCATAAGCGAGTTATAGAGTTGGATATAAATAATCTTTAACAAAAATTTGCTTTAAAATAAAATGTTTGAAAAACCGATATTAAACTAAATAAATTTGGTCTAACACATTAGTAGAGGAAAAAGGAGAAGACATAAAAGTCACCAAAGTCTTCAGAGTTGTTTTTAGTACTTTTAGTTTTTAGTACGCTTAATTAAGGTAACAGTTTTTTGGTTTCTTGCTTATATCTCGAAAACAGTTACTCCTATCAATTTTTAACTTTTTACTAAAATTAAAGCTGATAAAATTTCCTACAAAATAGTAATTTGCATTTTTTATGTAGGACTAACCATAAGCGAGATATAAGTTTGAAAATAAATAATATTTAAAAAAAAAGTGCATTAACAGAAAATGTCTTGTGATTTAAAATACACTTAATTTAATGAGTCCAATACTTTATTAGAAGAAAAAGGAGGTGACATAAACGTCACTGAAGTCTTCAGAGTCGATTTTAAATGGTGCATTTTCGTTTTCATCTCAAACATTGAAAACTGAATTACATTTTTGTTCAGTAACAGTTACAGTTTTTTTATTGGTTTTTTGCTTATATCTCGAAAACAGTTACTCCTATCAATTTTTATCTTTCTCTCAAGATTAAATCTGATAAAATTTCCTAAAAAATAGTTATTTGCATTTTTCTTGTAGGACCAACCATAAGCGAGTTATAGAGTTGGATATAAATAATATTTAACAAAAACTTGCTTTAAAATAAAGTGTTTGAAAAACTAAAATTAAACTAAATTAATTGTGTCTAACACTTTAGTTGAGGAAAAAGGAGAAGACATTAAAGTCACTAAAGGTTTCAGAGTCGTCTTTAGTCGTCATATTAATAACAATAACATTAATAATAATAATACTAATAGTACTAAATTTGCTTATATGCAAGCGCTTAATTAAGGTAACAGTTTCTTGCTTATATCTCGAAAACAGTTACTTCTATCAATTTTTATTTTTTTACTAAAATTAAAGCTGATAAAATTTCCTACAAAATAGTTATTTGCATTTTTCATGTAGGACTAACCATAAGCGAGATATAAGTTTGAAAATAATTAATATTTAAAAAAAAGTGCTTTAACAGAAAATGTTTAGTGATTTAAAATACACTTAATTTATTAGGTCCAATACTTTATTAGAAGAAAAAGGAGGTGACATAAAAGTCACTGAAGTCTTCAGAGTCGATTTTAAATGCTGCATTTTCGTCTTCGTCTCAAACATTGAAAACTGAATTACATTTTTGTTCAGTAACAGTTACAGTTTTCATATTGGTTTTTTGTTTATATCTCGAAAACAGTTACTCCTATCAATTTTTATCTTTCTTTTAAAATTAAAGCTGATAAAATTTCCTACAAAATAGTTATTTGCATTTTTCTTGTAGAACCAACCATAAGCGAGTTATAGAGTTGGATATAAATAATATTTAACAAAAACTTGCTTTAAAATAAAATGTTTGAAAAACTAAAATTAAACAAAATTAATTGTGTCTAACACTTTAGTGGAGGAAAAAGGAGAAGACATAAAAGTCACTAAAGGTTTCAGAGTCGTCTTTAATCGTCATATTAATAACAATAACATTAATAATAATAATACTAATAGTACTAAATTTGCTTACATGCAAACGCTTAATTAAGGTAACAGTTTTTTGGTTTCTTGCTTATATCTCAAAAACAGTTACTTATATCAAAATTATCTTTTTACTAAAATTAAAGCTGATAAAATTTCCTACAAAATAGTTATTTGCATTTTTCATGTAAGACTAACCATAAGCGAGATATAAGTTTAAAAATTATTAATATTTAAAAAAAAAGTGCTTTAACAGAAAATGTCTTGTGATTTAAAATACACTTAATTTATTGGGTCAAATACTTTATTAGAAGAAAAAGGAGGTGACATAAAAGTCGCTGAAGTCTTCAGAGTCGTTTTTAAATGCTGCATTTTCGTCTTCGTCTCAAACATTGAAAACTGAATAACATTTTTGTTCAGTAACTGTAACAGTTTTCACTTTGGTATTTTGCTTATATCTCGAAAACAATTACTCCTATCAATTTTTATCTTTCTTTCAAAATTAAAGCTGATAGAATTTCCTACAAAATAGTTAATTGCATTTCTTTTGTAAGACCAACCATAAGCGAGTTATAGAGTTGGATATAAATAATCTTTAACAAAAATTTGCTTTAAAATAAAATGTTTGAAAAACCGAAATTTAACTAAATTAATTGAGTCTAACACATTAGTATAGGAAAAAGGGGAAGACATAAAAGTCACCAAAGTCTTCAGAGTCGTTTTTAGTCGTCATATTAATAACAATAACATCAATAATAATAATACTAATAGTACTAAATTTGCTTATAAGCAAGCGCTTAATTAAGGTAACAGTTTTTTGGTTTCTTGTTTATATCTCGAAAACAGTTACTCCTATCAATTTTTATCTTTTTACTAAAATTAAAGCTGATAAAATTTCCTACAAATTAGTTATTTGCATTTTTCATGTAGGACTAACCATAAGCGAGATATAAGTTTGAAAATAATTAATATTTAAAACAAATGTGCTTTAACAGAAAATGCCTTGCGATTTAAAATACACTTAATTTATTGGGACCAATACTTTATTAGAAGAAAAAGGAGGTGACATAAAAGTCACTGAAGTCTTCAGAGTCGTTTTTAAATGCTGCATTTTTGTCATCGTCTCAAACATTAAAAACTGAATTACATTTTTGTTCAGTAACAGTTACAGTTTTCTTCTTGGTTTTTTGCTTAAATCTCGAAAACAGTTACACCTATCAAATTTTATCTTTCTTTCAAAATTAAAGCTGATAAAATTTCCAACAAAGTAGATATTTGCATTTTTCTTGTAGGACCAAGCATAAGCGAGTTATAGAGATGGATATAAATAATATCTTACAAAAATTTGCTTTAAAATAAAATGTTTGAAAAACTGAAATTAAACTAAATTAATTGTGTCTAACACTTTAGTGGAGGAAAAAGGAGAAGACATAAAAGTCTCTAAAGGTTTCAAAGTCGTCTTTAGTCGTCATATTAATAACAATAACATTAATAATAATACTAATAGTATTAAATTTGCTTATATGCAAACGCTTAATTAAGGTAACAGTTTTTTGGTTTCTTGCTTATATCTCGAAAACAGTTACCCCTATCAATTTTTATCTTGTTTCAAAATTAAAGCTGATAAAATTTACTACAAAATAGTTATTTGCATTTTTTTGTAGGACCAACCATAAGCGAGTTATAGAGTTGGATATAAATAATCTTTAACAAAAATTTGCTTTAAAATAAAATGTTTGAAAAACCGATATTAAACTAAATTAATTGGGTCTAACACTTTAGTAGAGAAAAAAGGAGAAGACATAAAAGTCACCAAAGTCTTCAGAGTTGTTTTTAGTACTAAATTTGCTTATATGCAAGCGCTTAATTAAGGTAACAGTTTTTTGGTTTCTTGCTTATATCTTGAAAACATTTACTCCTATCAATTTTTATCATTTTACTAAAATTAAAGCTGATAAAATTTCCTACAAAATAGTAATTTGCATTTTTTATGTAGGACTAACCATAAGCGAGATATAAGTTTGAAAATAATTAATATTTAAAAAAAAAGTGCTTTAACAGAAAATGTCTTGTGATTTAAAATACACTTAATTTATTGGGTCCAATACTTTATTAGATGAAAAAAGAGGTGACATAAAAGTCACTGAAGTCTTCAGAGTCGATTTTAAATGCTGCATTTCCGTCTTCGTCTCAAACATTGAAAACTGAATTACATTTTTGTTCAGTAACAGTTACAGTTTTCTTATTGGATTTTTGCTTATATCTCAAAAACTGTTACTCCTATCAACTTTTATCTTTTTTTCAAAATTAAAGCTGATAAAATTTCCTACAAAATCGTTATTTGCATTTTTCTTGTAGGACCAACCATAAGCGAGTTATAGAGTTGGATTTAAATAATATTTAACAAAAATTTGCTTTAAAATAAAATATTTGAAAAACTGAAATTAAACTAAATTAAATGTGTCCAACACTTTAGTAGAGAAAAAAGGAAAAGACATAAAAGTCACCAAAGTCTTCAGAGTCAGTTTCAGACTAACCATAAGCGAGATATAAGTTTGAAAATAATTAATAATTTAAAAAAAATGTGCTTTAACAAAAAATGTCTTGTGATTTAAAATACATTTAATTTATTGGGTCCAGTAGTTTATTAGAAGAAAAACGAGGTGACATAAAAGTCACTGAAGTCTTCAGAGTCGATTTTAAATGCTGCATTTTCGTCTTCGTCTCAAACATTGAAAACTGAATTACATTTTGGTTCTGAAACGGTAACAGTTTTCACTTTGGTTTTTTGCTTATATCTCGAAAACAATTACTCCAATCAGTTTTTATTTTTCTTTCAAAATTAAAGCTGATAAAATTTCCTACAAAATAGTTATTTGCATTTTCCTTGTAGGACCAACCATAAGCGAGTTATAGAGTTGGATATAAATAATATTTAACAAAAACTTGCTTTAAAATAAAATGTTTGAAAAACTGAAATTAAACTAAATTAATTGTGTCTAACACTTTAGTAGAGGAAAAAGAAAAAGACATAAAAGTCACCAAAGTCTTCAGAATCGTTTTTAGTCGTCATATTGACAACAATAACATTAATAATAATAAAACTAATAGTACTAAATTTGCTTACATGCAAACGCTTCATTCAGGTAACAGTTTTTTGGTTTCTTGCTTATAGCTCGAAAACAGTTACTCCTATAAATTTGACTAATCATAAGCGAAATATAAGTTTGAAAATAATTAATATTTAAAAAAAAGTGCTTTAACAGAAAATGTCTTGTGATTTAAAATACACTTAATTTATTGGGTCCAATAGTTTATTAGAAGAAAAACTAGGTGACATAAAAGTCACTGAAGTCTTCCGAGTCGTTTTTAAATGCTGCATTTTCGTCTTCGTCTCAAACATTGAAAACTGAATTACATTTTTGTTCAGTAACTGTAACAGTTTTCACTTTGGTTTTTTGCTTATATCTCGAAAACAGTTACTCCGATCAATTTTTATCTTTCTTTCAAAATTTAAGCTGATAAAATTTCCTACAAAATAGTTAATTGCATTTCTTTTGTAGAACCAACAATAAGCGAGCTATAGAGTTAGATATAAATAATCTTTAACAAAAATTTGCTTTAAAATAAAATGTTTGAAAAACCGAAATTAAACTAAATTAATTGGGTCTAACACTTTAGTGGAGAAAAAAGGAAAAGACATAAAAGTCACCAAAGTCTTCAGAGTCAGTTTCAGACTAACCATAAGCGAGATATAAGTTTGAAAATAATTAATAATTAAAAAAAAATGTGCTTTAACAGAAAATGTCTTGTGATTTAAAATACACTTAATTTATTGGGTCCAATACTTTATTAGAGGAAAAAGGAGGTGACAGAAAGGTCACTGAAGTTTTTAGAGTCGTTTGTAAATGCTGCATTTTCGTGTTCGTCTCAAACATTGAAAACTGAATTACATTTTTGTTCAGTAACAGTTATAGTTTTCTTATTGGTTTTTTGCTTATATCTCGAAAACACTAAAATAGTTATTTACATTTTTCTTGAAGAAACAAGCATAAGCAAGTTATAGAGTTGGATATAAATAATATTTAACAAAAATTTGCTTTAAAATAAAATGTTTAAAAAACCGAAATTAAACTAAATTAATTGTGTCTAACACTTTAGTAGAGGAAAAAGGAGAAGACATAAAAGTCACTAAAGGTTTCAGAGTCGTCTTTAGTCGTCATATTAATAACAATAACATTAATAATAATAATACTAATAGTACTTAATTTGCTTATATGCAAACGCTTAATTAAGGTAACAGTTTTTTGGTTTCTTGCTTATATCTCGAAAACAATTACTCCTATCAATTTTTACCTTTCCTTCAAAACTAAAGCTGATAAAATTTTCTACAAAATAGTTATTTGCATTTCTTTTGTAAAACCAACCATAAGCGAGTTATAGAGTTGGATATATATAATCTTTAACAAAAATTTGCTTTAAAATAAAATGTATGAAAAACCGAAATTAAACTAAATTAATTGTGTCTAACACTTTAGTAGAGAAAAAAGGAGGAGATATAAAAGTCACTAAAGTCTTCAGAATCGCCTTTAGTCGTCATATTAATAACAATAACATTGATAATAATAATACTAATAGTACTAAATTTGCTTATATGCAAACGCTTAATTAAGGTAACAGTTTTTTGGTTTCTTGCTTATATCTCGAAAACAGTTACTCCTATCAATTTTTATCTTTTTACTAAAATTAAGGCTGATAAAATTTCCTACAAAATAGTTATTTGCATTTTTCATGTAGGACTAACCATAAGCGAGATATAAGTTTGAAAATAATTACAATTTAAAAAAAAGTGCTTCAACAGAAAATGTCTTGTGATTTAAAATACACTTAATTTATTGGGTCCAATAATCTATTTGAAGAAAAAAGAGGTGACAGAAAGGTCACTGAAGCCTTTAGAGTCGTTTGTAAATGCTGCATTTTCGTCTTCGTCTCAAACATTGAAAACTGAATTACATTTAAGACTATAGTGACTTTTATGTCTCCTCCTTTTTCCTCTACTAAAGTGTTAGACACAATTAATTTAGTTTAATTTTAGTTTTTCAAACATTTTATTTTAAAGCAAATTTTTGTTAAATATTAAAAACTATAAAATGGCTTAGATTGCTTAAAAACACAGATCACACATGATCTTTTGCATAGAAATGAAAAAACGCTCATATAATACAAAATAAGCTTTATTTTTGCTTAGAAAACTAAGCTTACTTTTATTACTACTATTATTATTATTTTAATATTATTATTATTATTACTATTATTATTATTATTATCACTATTATTGTTATTATTGTTATTATTATTATTAATATTATTATTATTAAAAACCGATTATAACTTTTGTATAGTAAATGTTTTTATACCAGTTTTAAAATGAGTTATTAATTTTAGACAATTTCTTTTCTAAAAACACAGATCACAGATGATCTCTTGAATAGAAATGAGAAAACGCTCATATAACACAAAATAAGCTTTATTTTTGCTTAGAAAACTAAGCTTACTTTTATTACTACTATTATTATTATTATTTTTATTATTATTATTATTATTATTACTATTATTTTTATTATTATTATTACTATTATTATTATTATTATTACTATTAATATTATTACTATTAAAAACCGATTATAACTTTTGTATAGTAAATGTTTTTATACCAGTTTTAAAATGAGTTATTAATTTTATTCAATTTTTTGCTTAAAAACACATCGCAGATGATCTCTTGCATAGAAATGAGAAAACGCTCATATAACACACAAAATAAGCTTCATATTTGCTTGGAAAACTAAGCTTACCTTTATTACTATTATTATTATTATTATTATTATTATTATTATTACTATTATTATTATTATTATTATTATTATTATTATTATTATTATTATTATTATTATTATTATTATTATTATTATTATTATCATTATTATTATTATTATTAACTTTTGCATAGTAAATGTTTTTATACCAGTTTTAAAATGAGTTATTAATTTTAGACAATTTCTTGCCTAAAAACACATCACAGATGATTTCTTGCATAGAAATGAGAAAACGCTCATATAACACACAAAATAAGCTTCATTTTTGCTTAGAAAACTAAGCTTACTTTTATTACTATTATTATTTTTATTATTATTATTATTATTATTATTATTACTATTATTATTATTATTACTATTATTTTTATTATTATTATTATTATTATTATTGTTATTAGTATTATTATTATTAAAAACTTATATTAAACAGACAGAAAACGTCGTATTCTGACACAAAAAAACGAATTACGTTATAGACTTGACGAGAACGGCGTATCTCGGACTCTTATAGGACTCTTATAGGGTCAAAAAGTATCAGTTTGGATTAAAACAAATTATTTTTGTTGACTCTCAGTCTGAATTGTTCATCAGTTCAAACAAAAACGGCTTATTTTAGACGATATTTTGCTTTAAACAAGAAAACTTACATCGAACAGACTAAAAACGTATTAATCTGGCATAATAGAGCAATTTATGTATCACTTTGGATAAAGGCAGCTAATCCTATTCGTTTCATTGCTTAAAATAGACAAAATTGTTAATAAATCTAACAAAAACGCTGTATTCTAGCACCAAATACTAATTACATTATAGTTTCGACGAGAATAGCTTATTTGGAATGATTCTATGCTTCCAAACGAGTAAATTTTTATTAAACAGATGCCAAACATCATGTTTTGTTCTATAAAGACATTTTATATTGCAGTTTGTATTAAAACAAAATATTTTCGTTGATCCTTTGTTAGAAGCAGCAAACCTAACATTTAAGAATCTGAAAACTTTGTATTCGGACACAAACCACCGAATTTTGTATCAGTTTAGACAAAAACGGTTGATTTTCGACAATATTTTGCTTTGAACAAGAAAACTTATATCAAACTGACTAAAAACGTCTTATTTTAGCACAAAACAAAAGATTTGCTTTATAATCTTAACGAGAGCTGTTAATTTCAAACGGTTCTATGCTTTGAAACGAGTAAACTTTCACTGAACAGAGGAAAAACATTTTATTTCGCCTTTTAAAAACGATTCATGCCACAGTTTGGATAAAAACCAATTATTTTCGTTAATTCATTGTTACAAACAAGAAACCTTACATCAAAGTAACTGAAAACCCCTTATTCAGGCACAGAAATTCGAATTACGTTTCAGTCTGAACAAAAACTGCTTACTTTAGACGATCCTTTGTTTTGATTACAAAAAATTACATTAAAAAGATTAAAAACATCTTATTCTGACTGAAAACTGCAAATTATATATTACTCTAGATAAAAGCAATTTATCCTGATTACTCCTTTACTTAGAACAGAGGAAACTTGTATAAAACTTAATGAAAACTTTAAATTTCGTCTCAAAGAAATAAATTACGTTATAGTTTTGACCAGCACTGTTTATTTCAAACGATTTTATGATTCGAAACTAATGAACTTTTATGGGGCAGATGCAAAAGCACATATTACCATATAAAGCGTTTTAAAGCAAATTATTACCTTTTGCAACAAGAAATTTCACGTCACAGAAACTGAAAACTTCGTATCCATGCACAAATATTTAATTACGTATCAGTTTAGGCAAATACAGGTTATTTTAAACGATTCCTTGCTATAAACAAAAAAAATTTTATCAAACATATTGAAAACGTCTTATTCTCGAAAATAAGAGCAAATTATGTATCAGCTTTAACAAAAGCGGATTACTCTGTTTGATTCTATGCTTAGAGTAGAGTAAACTACTATAAAACGTAATGAAAACTCTATATTCAAGCTCAAAAGAACAAATTACGTTATAGTTTTGACAAAAAAAAATTATTTCGGACGATTACATACTTCGAAGTAAGCAAACTTTAATTGAACAAGTGCAAAAGCTAATACTTTGCTTTAAAATAACGAATTATGTGGTAATATGGTATTTTGCATCTGTCCTATAAAAGTTTACTCGTTTCGCTCCATTGAATCATTCGAAATAAATTATTTTGACACAACAACGAAAATAATTTGTTTTTGTTTAAACTGTAACATGTCGTTTTTATAAAACGAACTAAGACGTTTGGCATCTGTTTAGTGAAAGTTTTCTCGTTTGGGGGCATAAAATCGTTTGAAATTAACAGTTCTGGTCAAAACTATAACGTAAATTATTTCTTTGAGACGAAATTTAAAGTTTTCATTAAGTTTTATACAAGTTTGCTCTATTCTAAGCAAAGGAGTAATCAGGATAAACTGCTTTTATTCAAAGTAATACATAATTTGCAGTTTTGAGCCAGAATAAGGCGTTTTTAATCTTTTTAATGTAAGTTTTTGTATTCAAAACAAAGGATCGTCTAAAGTAAGCAGTTTTTGTCCAGACTGAAACGTAATTCGAATTTCTGTGCCTGAATAAGGGGTTTTCAGTTACTTTGATGTAAGGTTTCTTGTTTGTAACAATGAATTAACGAAAATAATTGGTATTTATCCTAACTGTGGCATGAATCGTTTTTAAAAGGCGAAATAAGATGTTTTTCCTCTGTTCAGTGAAAGTTTACTCGTTTCAAAGCATAGAACCGTTTGAAATTAACAGCTCTCGTTAAGACTATAACGCAAATCTTTTGTTTTGTGCTAAAATAAGACGTTTTTAGTCAGTTTGATATAAGTTTTCTTGTTCAAAGCAAAATATTGTCGAAAATCAACCGATTTTGTCTAAACTGATCCAAAATTCGGTGGTTTGTGTCCGAATACAAAGTTTTCAGATTCTTTAATGTTAGGTTTGCTGCTTCGAACAAAGAATCAACGAAAATATTTTGTTTTAATACAAACTGCAATATAAAATGTCTTTATAGGACAAAACATGATGTTTGGCAAATGTCTAATAAAAATTTACTCGTTTGGAAGCATAGAGTCATTCCAAATAAGCTATTCTCGTCGAAACTATAATGTAAATAGTATTTTGTGCTAGAATACAGCGTTTTTGTTAGATTTATTAACAATTTTGTCTATTTTGAGCAATGAAACGAATAGGATTAGCTGCCTTTACCCAAAGTGATACATAAATTGCTCTTTTATGCCAGATTAATACGTTTTTAGTCTGTTCGATATAAGTTTTCTTGTTCAAAGCAAAAGATCGTCTAAAATAAGCCGTTTTTGTTTG